>NW_022436986.1:3559221-3578107 GCF_009761245.1 Sapajus apella
ACTCCATCTCAAAAAAAAAAAAAAAAAAAAGAAAAGAAAAAAAAAAATAATGTAACTCGTTTGAAACCTCAGGTGGGAGAGGGGCATCTTTTTCTAACTTGCCTTCTGATACCATGTGGACTGGCAGTTGGACCTCTGAGGACAGAGCTGTGTGCCCTGAACAGGGTAAAGATGGACACTTCCTCACTCAGTACAAAAGGCTTGGGCAAGGTGTGGCCAAACTGGCTTTTTGTAATTTGAAGATTTGTGAAATCTCAGCTAGGAGAACTTGTCATTTTAAACATCTCAATATGAGAACTACATTAAAACAAGGGAACCTGTATACTTAGCTTTTGGAACATTGAAAATTCTTTCTAGACTTCCTTCTACTTCCAGTCTTAATCTTTTTTGCCTTCAGCAAGCACCTTGGCTGGTTATGGTTCCTTGCCTGGTGGGAAACTCACGTCTGCATTCCTGAAGAGCCTATGGCATTAGACTATGCTGTGATTTTTAATGAATGTTTACCATAAGCCATGGAGGTATTAAGAGGCATTTCAGGAAAACCTCCTGGGTTCCCAAAAGACTCCTCTTTGTCCTTTGTGTAGTAGCAGCTTCCTTCCCCCGTGGTAATCAGGACTAATCACTCCAGTGACCACAGTATCTCCTTCCTTGCCTCTTAGTTAAATGGCACAGGGAGCCCAGAGTAGCCAGGTGGCAGTCTGAGCTTCCAGTTCAGTAGACCTGTGGTTGTGTCCATTGATGGAAGTGGTCTTCCTTTGGGAAACAAGACGTCTGCACCAGGGAGCTCAAAGCCATGGTGATAGAAATGGAAATGTTGCTTGTGCATCATCAAGGCTGACTGCGGTATGAGCTACTTCTGTTTCCTCCCATTGACTCCTGGACCAATGAATGCTAGCTGTGGGAGAAACAGTAGCAGACATTGGTCACGGAGTTAGAGCATATGTCCCATTCTGCAGGACATTACCTCAGCCCTGCAAAGGCTTGTTATCTGGCAGGTGCCATAAATGAGTCTATAAAAGGCCAATCCATTGTTCTATCAGGCCTGCTATTTAGAGGATGTGGTCATATCGGTGACTTCCGTGACCTTGAACCAAAGCATTATTTCAGGGCAGTCACCGAAGCCTTGTCTTTTCCTGCCTGGCCTTGAGTTGGTCACTTTAAGCCCAAGGTCACCATTTTCTTTTTTCAAATTTGTCAGCACAGTCAGAAGTAGCTAACCAACCTACAGTCCTTGTGGTTTCCACTGTTCTGTCATAGCTGCTAGTTGGCCACCTGGCTTTTTCTGTATGTACCTGACTTTGGATGACTACAGAAAATAACTTAAGGAAATGTTTTGCCACTTTGTGCCATGGACCACCATGGTTTTGCAATGGTGACATTTATGCTCTTAATTCTAATAGTAGTGAAAGAAGTTCACATTCCTATTCTTAAAAACCAGTTCCCCTGAACCACTAGTGGTTTCATTCAGGAAAACACAGCTGTTATAAGTATTATGGGAATAAAGCATTTAACAGGAGTTAGGGATTTTGCAAATCTGAGAGTAGTAGTGAGAGTGAGGTTCTAGGAAGGGAATGTTGAAGCATTGGAGAAACCATTGCTAATCACTTCTGTCTGAAGCACAGGTGCAGGTGGTGCAGGTGGGAGGGACAAGCTTGTGGGGAAGTCTGGGGGACTGCATACATCTGGCCACCAAAGTGCATCTGTGAGGGTAAGAGTTCATGGGGTGGGTTGGCAAATCCATGGCATCCATTGAAGCTGCCATGCCTGGTGACACTGTCACTGTGCGTGACTGGCATTCCCTCCCAACAGCAGTGGCTTCCCTTTTGCTTCTTCCTTTCAAATTTTGCATGGGTTTCTCCCATCAGCAATCCCCATCCTGGAACCACACAGGAAACAGCATACTGGGAAGCACTGTTCCAGCCTGAAACAGAAGATGATGCCAAGTTGACAGCAAGACAATCCAGCCCAATGTCCAACAATGGGGATTGGTTCAATAAACCATGCTAGGGCCATGCAGTAAAATCCTATGCAGCCTGCATTCATCAGGGATCTACCAGAGAAATGGAACCAGTAGGTTATGTATTCATTTATTGCTTCTTGCTTGCTTGCAAAGAAAGGACTCACATAGTTGGAGGGTCTGATTAGGAGAGCTGAAAATCTGTAAGCAGGCCAGCAGGAAAGGCAGGCTGGAACTCTTGGGCATCATCTAAAGCTGCAGTCCACAGGTAGGATTTCTTCTTCTTTAGAGGAGCCTCAGCTTTGCTCTTAAGGCTTTCCAATAGATTGAGTCAGGCCCACCCAGATTGTCCAGGATAATCTCCCTTATTTACAGACAACTGATTATGGCCCTTACTCACATCTACACAATACTTTCATGACAATATCTACATTAGTGTTTGACTGAATAACTGGGGGATTGTAGCCTAACCAAGGTGACACACAAAGCTGACCAACCCACAGCCACAGAAAAGAATCACATAGATTGATATGCGTAATGTGATAATTCATGATGCTCTAGAAGAACATTAAATGATATGGAAAGGCATCCAAGAAATAGTAAGTTAGGAAGGCGGGTTCTAAAACAGTACATAGAGTATTATTCTGTTTGTGTAAAAGGATGTCTATTTAAGTACAGAGACTAAAATATCACACGAGAATATTCAGAGTGGTAATTACTGAGTGCTGAAAGAATGGGTAATGAAAACTTTCTCATTTTCGCTTATGTATGTTTCCTAGATTATTTACAATAAATAAATGATACTTTATAGTGAGACAAAGTTTAAATATTCTATTTTAGACACATTAGGAAACCTTGCTAATTAAAAAACAGTAGGCTCCTTCTGTGGTGTGGGGTGTGGGGGAGGGATTTCCTCTCTCTTCTCCACTCCCTAAGCTTCTTCTCTATCTACTTACAGACACCAGAGTTACTTGCTAGATAGGAAGCTCTCAGGTCTTAGGATGGAAATACTTCTCTCTTATTCCTCTTCCTAACAAGTAGGCATGGATACTGTGGGTGAGACATTGAAAGTAAGCATTTTAATTTAGTATACACAGTGGAGAGAACCTTTAATATAATATTAATTCGCTGTGCAAATTAGCAAGGTTTAATAACCATGTGAGCCATTGGGAATCCTGGTGTGACTCAAAATGACATCTGCATTAATGGTCTAATTAATAATGTATATGTTAATAAGAATCTCATTAAAGCCGAAGTACAATTATTAATGTAAGATGCAATTCTTTAGCATCTGTGGGCCAATGTAGTGCTTTGGTGATTCCAGTTGCAATTTCCAATGATAGATGACCTTTTAAGTCTCATTAATTGATTAAAGAGGCAGCGATTAGTGTAAAAACTCAATTCGTTTGGAAGTACAAAAATCACTGGTATGACAATGATGATTACAAATCGGGAGGAACCAGGCAGCCCATCACAGCAAGCTGGGTGTGCACAGTGAGAAATAAGAGACGCTAGGCAGGTAAAACAAGGCCACTCATCCGTGTCTCCCTCACTGCACCCCAAGCCTGGGGATTGCACTCTGCTGCTATCAACAGTTTCATAAGAGTTATATCAACACTAATGAATCCTTATGGAAAAAGTATTTTTCAAAGCAAGTACCATAAAGTTAATTGACTCATTTGATTACTTTTCAGTTTAGTTTTCTTCTCAAGTTTTCCCATTCCCATTTTAGACTTACTGAAATTATTTTGATCAAACTGTTTCACCATGAAGACTTGGTTTATCAATCAGTTTGTTTTTTAAAAATTGACTTATGAGAATGTCTGTCATTGTGTTTCTCTTTTACGGTCACTATTTCCACCAAGACCAAGTTTCCTGGGTCATATTGAGCCAATCAACACAGTGTCAAGAAGATTTGAAGCTTCGGTCAATTTTTAGTCAATGAAAGTTTCCACCCTGTGGATTTCTAGCCCCTGTCAACATTTTGTGCTGACTATTGCCACCCATCATCACGATCATATGGTGGGTCAATGACTAAGAGCTTACCTTTATCTCTAAGTTAATCCATGAAAAAAATGTGAGCAAGTTTATACACTAGGGCAGACATTAAGAGGGAAGAAAGATGGAAGGCAAAGGGGAAAGAGTGGCAGAGACAAAGAAAGAGAGATACAGAGAGAGGGATGGAGACAGACATCAAGGGGTTGTAGCAGTTCTAGCTAATAGACTTTTCATCGGGGTAAAAATATCGGGGTCAAAAGGCAGAGTCGAAACATCTCCTTCTCTGCTCAACTAATCCCATGGTCTCTGAGCCCCTGCTCTGAGCTAGACCTGTGCCATGGGGAACAGAACTGAGTGATGTAGGGTATCAGCTCTCAGAGAGCCTCCAATCAAGGGAGCCATGTGTGGCAGCAGCTAAGCCATGGAGGCTGCTCTCCAGGACGAGGGAGCCACTCAGATGTATCTCTGTGCCTCCAGCACCTGGCAAAGGGCCAGACTACAGAACCTGCTCATAGATGAATGAACTTGTCCCTCTACTAACATGCATTTGTGGAGACTTTTCTATGTCCCAGGTTCTGAGGCAGGATTCGAGAGTACCGCAGCGGAGCAAGCAGTGCGTGGAGAAAGCAGCAGAGGTTGAGAGGAGGCATGCATGTTGAACACATAAACCCAGGGCTTTAAAAAAGTAGGCAGGAATGTAGGCATTAACTTTTAAGGTTGAAGTCAGCAATGCTAAACTGGCTGGTTCAGAAGGCAGACATTGCATAACACAGGTAAGCAGAGTGTCTGGTGGCGGGGAGGGGGCAATGTTTGACTCAACACTTGCAATGATTTCTTCTTTCTGAATTCTTAGATGTGTGTGCCTGAAGCCATTATCCTATCCTGCCTCTTGGTTTTTAATTCTGGTAGGCAGCAGGTGCCCAGGAAGGACTCAGGAAACATGAGTGCCAGCCCTGCCTCTGGGCACTCACCTCTCCGCTGTGGGCCTCCATTTCCCCATTTGTGAACTGGGGGTTCTAGCTTCACTCTGCCTAATGTCCCTTCTCAAGGGCTCACCAGCCTTTGCCATTAGAAAGTGCCAGCTGGGACCTGCTCAGGGTCTGAGGCTTGGTCCGGACAATTAAGACAGCCCCTTGGCTGGGGTCACCATGACTCACAATCTTCGACATCCAGTGAGGGGTTTCATGTCCTCCACACCCAATCCAGCTTCTCTTCTCCCTTTGGTGTTCAATTCTCCCCTCTGCAGTCACCATCCTATGCCCACTTCTCCTGCTATGCCTGGGGCTGTGTTCAGAATTTGACTTGTTCCTAACAAGTTGAGGTCCAGTAGATGGGGAGGCCTAACATTCTTAGGCACCTGCTATGTGCCAGGCTCTGTGCTGGACTTTTTAATTTCAAAATCTCAGCTGTCAAGCAGAGTTGGATTTATCATTTGCATTTTGTTGATGGAGAAACTGAGGCACAGGGAATTTCTGTAGCCTGTTGAAGGTCCTGTAGGTACTATCTCAGCACTGCTTCTCAGTGCTCCAGGAAGAATTTCAAGCTGGTTATGGAGTCTCCAGCAGCATGATCTTCATTGGCCTGGGAACATTTTGAGGCCTGCAGGACCTCACCAAGCAATCACTCTAGGGTTAGCAGAGGCAGCTTTGCTAATAGGCTCCGGGGACAGCTGGCTAAACACTTTCCCTCCTAGAAGCTGATCAGAGAGACACCACTGGAAGTCAGTGCCTATAGCTTCTGGATTAGGTTAACCAGGAATACCATCAGTCCCCTTGACTGCTGTGCAGAATCTTATTATTTCTGAAAGGAGAAGCCCTAGGAGGTGATGTGGTTATGCACCTTCTGTTCAGAGAGAGACACCTTACTCAAAGTCATGGCAGTGCAGGGCTGGGTCTCCCGACTGCACCTGCCTGGTTCTGTCTTCTTTCCTCCATGGCTCAAATTCTGGTCTCCAGACTTTTACAAAAGCTTTTCTACCTTTGCTTCTTCTTTGAAATTTTCCTTTTAGAATCACTTTCTGTTCCTCCCCTTCCCCCATAAGAACTTCACAGCAATTCACACACCCTGAGGGGTGAATGCATAGCAGATTGCTAAAGCCAGGCTGTAATTATCCATCCGTCTGCTTTAGGGAAGAATTCATTTGCACCGGGATAAATGCTGATGGGTCTGACACCCCTGTTAGAGTTTCCTGAGCATCCACTCCAGCCTCTTTGGGGGGCCTTGCATTGGGGGTGCAGAAAGATGAAGCAAATGGTGCTGTTTCTAGGAGTTCCCAGTCTAGCAGGGGACAAGTGGTTAGAACAGAGAGAGGCATGGCAAGTGTCCAAGGAGCAGAGTCATAAAGCCCTGCAATGATTGGGTGGGATTTGGACAGTGGGGGCATTTCATGTGTGAAATCTGCATGATCAGAGGTGTGAGAGTGGGAATTGTAGAGCGTGGTTTGGCTGTGTGAGAAGGTGTGGCATGGGAGATGAAATCGGAAACAAATCTGACTATATAAGCCCTAAATCCCTTCAACCTTGGCCTTGGCCAGAGATTATCAACCAGCTTCCCCAGAACAGACTGAGACCTTCGACAAGTTTATTTGGTCCCCACAGTGTTTTTGTTTTGCTTTTATTTTTTAATATTTTGAGTAAGTTGCCAACCTTTAAAAATCCGAAGATTTAACATGAGAAATGAATTTCCAGCTCTCTGGAAGAGTCCAAGGAACTGGCAACCCTGGGCCGGCATTTCTGTCTGGCAGACGTGACTGGTTGTATTTGGGAATGTGCATTTTCTGGGGAGAAGGTCTGTGGTCTTCAGGTCTTTAGAGGAGTCTATGATCCTCCAAAAATTAGAACCATGGTTGAAGAAGAATATTTAACGTCATGAAAGACGTTCACAAAATAATACATGAAAATAGGTTATGAAGAAATATTAACTATATGATGACATTTTAGAAAAATATATCCATAGAAAATATTGGTTATCTTTGGGCAAGATGATTAAAGATGAATTTTATCTTTTTTCCTTTGCTTCTGTTTGTAAACAACATATAGCAAGTACGTGATTTTTAAATTAATTTTTAACATAAACCTAAGCTAGGTGACAGTGTTTGAAGCCTTTCCATTTCCCGGCCTCTTAGGTCTCTTCCTGCTCTGGGTCAGTGAAGCTTCCAGCCTCCCCTCCCACTGTATCTTTGGACACTGGGAACCCTCTGTCCCCTCTGCACACTCCTAGTGTCTGACAGTGACATGTCTCTGCCTCTTCCACTCTCTCTCTTTCCTACTGAGCCCCCACTCCTCCTTCCAGGGAGTCTTACACATCACGCCCTTCATGCAGCCATACCTACTCCACCCTGATAGGGCCGTCCACCCCTTCTGTCAGAGGCATATGAACCACAGCAACTCCATCTTAAATAGGAGCTGGGTAAAATGAGGCTGAACTCTATTGGGCTGCATTCCCAGATGGTTAAGTCATTCTAACTCACAGGATGAGACAGGAGGTCAGCACAAAGTAAAGATCATAAAGACCTTGCTGATAAAACAGGTTGCAGTAAAGAAGCCGCCCAAAACCCACCAAAACCAAGATGATGACCAGAGTGACCTCTGGTTGTTCTCATTGTTGCACTCCCACCAGCGCCATGACAGTTTACAAATGCCATGGCAACGTCAGGAAGTTACCCTGCATGGTCTAAGAAGGGGAGGCATGAATAATCCTTGTTTAGCAGATCATCAAGAAATAACCATAAAAATGGGCAACCAGCAGCCCTCAGGGGTGCTCTGTCTATGGAGTAACCATTCTTTTATTCTTTTACTTTCTTTTTTTTCAGAGTCTTGCTCTGTCACCAGGCTGGAGTGCAGTGGCACTATCTCAGCTCACTGCAACCTCCGCCTCCTGGGTTCAAGCAATTCTCCTGCCTGAGCCTTCTGAGTAGCTGGGACTACAGGCACGCACTACCACGCCAAGCTAATGTTCTGCATTTTAGTAGAGACGAGGTTTCACCATGTTGGCCAGGATGGCCTCAATCTCCTGACCTCATGATCTGCCCGCCTCAGCCTCCCAAAGCACTGGGATTACAGGTGTGAGCCACTGTATCTAGCCTCCTTTGCTTTTTTAATAAACTTGCTCTTACTTTGCACTGTGGACTTGCCCTGAATTCTTTTTTGTACAAGATCCAAGAACCTTCTCATGGGGTCTGGACCAGGACCCTAGTCCTGTAACACTTCTGCTGTGGCCACACTCTGTTGCTTGGTCCCTTCCCTGCAGGGTTGCTGGTAAAGTATGTGCCTGATTCTTCCAGTGGACTCTGGGCTTCTGGAGGGCAGGAACCATGGCCTGTTTATGTGTTGTCTTATCCACAATGCCTCGCGGGCAGTGTACAATCAGAAAATGTTTGTCCAAGTCAGTTGACTGGCAATGAAGAGAAAAATGTGAAGCCAGGCACAGGGGCTCATACCTGTAATCCCAACACTTTGGGACTCTGAGGCAGGTGGATCACTTGAGCCCAAAAGTTGGGGACCAGCCTGGGCAATGTAGTGAAACCCCATCTCTACGAAAAATATAAAAATTAGCTGGGCATGGTGGCATACATCTGAGGTCCCAGCTACTTGAGAGGCTGAGGTGGGAGGATTGATTGAGCCCAGGAGGTTGAAGCTGCAGTGAGCTGTGATTGTGCCACTTGGTCTAGGCTTGATCTAGCCTGGGTGATAGAACAAGACAAAAAAAATAAAAAATAAAAAATAAAGAAAGAAAAAGAGAATTTTAGTGAGAATACAAGGATTCAAGTCCCTGCCATGCCTCATGTGCTTGTGCGACTGACCATGGGCAAGTCTTTGACCCATTTGTCTACTTGTTCTGCTGCAAAATGGGCCCACAGACCTGCTCTGATGACTAAATGAAACGATGTATGTGAAAGTGCTTTAAAAAATTATCAGGTACTACACAAATAATAGTTACTGCTATCATTCATTTCCACTCCTTTAAGGCAGCTCTTTCTGGATGGTATAGACTGACTTGCTCAGGTTGACTTGGTAAGTTAGTGGTGGAGCTTAGACTAAAAGCCAAATCCTCTATAGGTCACTGACTGTCCTGTTAACAGCAAGGGTTCAAAGAAATGAGGAAATGTGATTGGGAGCTGGCCATTGACTTCTCTGGGCAGGTGTCATGGTTTCCCATCAATTACTGCTGGAGGATAAGAGGGGACGGTTTTCACACTGACTGAGCCCCCTGCCATTGCCATGTCACAGCCGCCGTCTGCCCGCGCTTGACTAAGAAGCAAGTGCAAAGTGCTTCGTTTGGTCTCTCTTTGCTCTTCTCTTTGAGCAATAAGTGTCCCTGTCAGATGCTGAGCTAAGGGCTGGAGCAGGGGGTGGGGGGACCCTTTTGCTTTGTGCTTATAGTGAGATGAGCAGTTAGGAATCTGACCAGAAATCAAACTGTCACTGGGCACACAATCAAACCGGCACACTGGCTCCACAGGGGCAAAGCCAAAGATGCTGGGCTGTGGGAAAATGTGTTACTAAGACATCGGCAAAGCACTAGCACTGGGCGCCATCACCCCAGTCCTTGAAGTGATGTGGTGTCAGTGAAGGGAACATAAAAAGTTGGTACATTTTGGGCCAGGTGTGGTGGCTCAGGCCTGTAATCCCAGCACTTTGGGAGTCCTGGGTGGGTATATCATGAGGTCACAAGATCGAGACCATTCTGGCCAACATGGTGAAACCCTGTCTGCACTAAAAAGAAAATATTAGCTGGGTGTGGTGGTATGTGCCTGTAATCCCAGCTACTAGGGAGGCTGAGGCAGGAGAATCATTTGAACCAGGGAGTTGGAGGCTGTAATGAGCCGAGACTGCACCACTGCACTCCAGCCTGGTGACAGAGCAAGACTCTGCCTAAAAAAAAAAAAAAAAATGTTGGTACATTTTGGAGCATAAATTCTGTACCAGATCAGATACTGCATGCCCTGGATAGTAGAAAGGGGCCTTGCACAGGAAGTTGGAACTTCTCAGCTCTGAAGCTCCAGCTTTGTGGGCTTGGGTGAGCCACCCAGCCCTCCAAAGTCTGTCATCTGTATGATATGAGACCCCTTGTTGAGCAGATATTAATATTTACTGAGTGCTTACTGTTTGCTAAGGATACTTCAATGAACCAAACAGACACAATGCACTTCCTATTGTAGTGGGATTATAATCATTCTGGCCCTGCTCTCTTCCCAGCCAGCAGCCAGCAGATAGGAAAGTGCTTTCTAAACAGAGGCTGTGGCTGAGATCCACCCGGGCCTATAAATCAGTCCATCTTTCACCATCCAGAAAACTGTTCCTCCTGCAGTTAGATAATTGAGGTTAATGTCAGGAGGGAAGAGACCTAAATTAATGAAATTAATGAGACCTTCCTCATGCTTCAGTTACCTTCTACACATTGAGCTGAATCAAGATGGCAAAGGCTACAAGTCTGGAGCGAGAGTTCGTTGTGAAATCTATTGATCACGCACTGTCAATGCCATTCCTTTAACTTTCAGACACTTAATTGGTAAATACCTACTGGAGATACAACATAGACATGGAGAGTGCCTACAGGGCTCTTATAATCTGTTTGGTAATCAGACGAGAGAAAGGGCTAGAGAGGCTGGGGAGAATAGGGTGCCTCTAACCTGGGCCTGAGAGGAGAGAGTCAGGGAGGGCTCCCCAAAAGATGTAAACTCTGAGCCTACAAGAGATGTAAACCTATAGTTTCATTAGTCCAGGATGAAGGGTACAGGTAACCCTGGAGGAGAGGGTCCTGGAGCCACACTTGAGTGGAGAGGTAGGAAGCACTGGGTTAAGAAAGACAGGGCAGGAGTCGCTGCCAGAAGGAACCATGGCTTAAGGGGAGAAATACACACAGTGGATTGGAGAAAGGTCTCTCTTAGCTGTTTTGTGCTGCTGTAACATAATACCACAGACTGGGTCATTTATAATGAGCAGATATTTTGGCTCATGCTTCTGGAGGCTGGGAAGTCCAAGATCAAGAGGCTGCATCTGGAGAAGGCCTTCTTGCTGTGTCATCCCATGGCAGAAGGCAAAGTGAAGGTGAGAGAGAGCAAGAGAGGAGGAACCTGTCCTTTTAGAAGGAACCCACTCCCACAATAATGGCGTTAATGCATTCTCTTTACCTTCATGGCCAAATCATCTCTCTGTAGGCCTCACCTCCCAGCACTTGCACTGGGGATTAAGTTTCCAACATGTGCTTTTGGGAGACATATTTAAACCATAACCAGCCCTTAGTGGTCTAATCTCTAAATTTAACAAGTGGGAAAGCTGAAACCCAGAGAGATCTTAAGCTTTCTCAAGGGTAAAATTGAGTATCCATGATTAAATATTACCCAAGACTCCCTTGAACTCTAATAATTAATCATGATTAACTTTTTGGTCCAGGGAGGTTGTTAATATTCTCATTTTACTGCTGAGGAAATTGAGAGAGAAAAGTGATCTGGCCATAGCTAGCTAGTGGCAGAGTTGAGATTAGAATTTGCACTCCAAACACTAAAATCCTGTGTGAGTTCTACTATGTCACATTGCCTCCAACACCAATTCTAAAGACCTCTGAAGCTGTCTATACCAGTGACGCTTGGACTGTGTGGCACCTGAGAACATGTGGGAGGTTTTAAAACCCCGGAGCCCGTGCCCCAGAGCAATTGCATCAGAATCTCTGGGTCAGGGCCCGGGCATCAGTATTTTATGAAACTCTCCAGGTGATCCCCAGGTTCCTGTGCCTACATCACTTGGCAACCTTGCTAAAATGGAGATTCTGGGGTGTGGTCTGGGCACTGGAATTGTTTTAAAGCTCCTCAGGTGGTGTTGATACCACCGTTCCAAGAGCACACTTTAATTAGCAGGGAGTCTGCACACTGCTGTACGTCCCTTTGCTGCCCTCTTTCCAGGTCTTCTCTTGCTCTCACTTTCACACGTGTGTGCCTACTTTCTTCCTGGCCTAGGCTTTTAAATGCCAGCTACTAACCAAGACGAGTTTTCCATCAGAAATGCGGAGCCCCACAGAAGGGGCTACTCATGAAGACACTGACTGCGCTGCTGACCGGACAGCCTGACAGACACATGGTGACCTCAGGGGCAGAGCTGGGACTGGGGTTAAGCAAGCCAGGTGCTAGGGCACAACGTTTAAAGAGACACTCCCTCTGAGGCTCTTGCGGCTGCTGACCTTGTGCTTGTACAAACCTCAGAGTAAGTGTCTTCTTAGGGTTTGCTCTCTAGGCACCTTGCCTCACTCTAGTTCGAATGGGCCCAGGCTCCTCCTCCCTCCTCCACCCAGCCTCCCTGTGAAGCCTGCCTATCCTAGAACCTTCCAGTTTATTTTTACTCTGTCCTTCATTTCCTTCCAGAAGGCAGTTGCTATTCCTGCCTCCTCAGCACCTCATTCTTGGGCTCCAATCCCACCTTTCTAGGCACAAGACAGCTTCCTAAAATAATGGTTTTCAAAGCGTGGTTCCCGGACCAGCAGCATAGGCATCACTGGGAACTTGTCAAGAGGCAAATTCTCAGGCCTCATGCCAGACCTACTGAATCAAAACCTGGAAGTGGGACCCCTTGGTCAGTGATTAACCAAGCCCTCCAGGTGATCTGATGCCTGCTCAAGTTTGGGGTCCACTGTCCCGGGGGGATGGAGGGGGCAGCAGCCCTGGATTGCAGGCCTGGCTCTGCCCTGACTCCCGGTGATGGAGGTCTCTGGGCCTGTCTCCCCTCCTTAAGCCCAAGGTGGAGGTGGCTGCAGGAGACTCGTGAAAAGGCTCCTTTGGCCCTGACTTTCAGGCCTCCTGCCCCCCGGGATGTGCTCACCAACCTTGCTCCACTGCAGGCTGAACTGCCCCCGGCAAATGGCTCTCCCTGGGGTGACTCCTGGGCAAGGCTGAGCGTAGCAGCTTCCTCTGTCTCCACGGACATCATTAGCTGAAGAGCCTTGCTGGCTGAGGAGATCTGACCTCGGAAATAGTCTAAACAAAGAGGGGGCTTTCTGCAGCCGCATCTGGAGAGGCGCTGTGAGCTGTGGGAAAATGGCGCGCCCCTAGCTAACTCTGCCAGGGGTCAGGGCACCTGGGAAGGGGTTTGGGAAATGCACATTCCTGTGGCTGGTGGCAAAGGTAGCTCCAAGCAGGCATCACCCAGACCGGCGAGACTCACCTCTTCTCAAGTCCTGCATCCACTAGAGGGAAGGCACCCGAAGGCCTCATGCATTTCTGCATCCCTCATTCAGCCTCACACTCCCAGCAAGAGAGCCCTCCGCTTCCAAGATGGCGCTGCGAACACTGCATCCTCTGGAGAGGAGGAGCACTATGTCCTCGTGTGAAGGAGGAACAGGAGAGAGAGGACACTTTAATTAGCACTCCCACAACCCCCTTTATAGCGGCATGAATCTGTTCATGAGGGCAGAGCCCTCATTGCCTAAACACCTCCCGTGAGGCCCCACCTCCCAATACTGTTGGGTTGGGGATTAAATTTCCAACACATGCATTTTGGGGGTTACACTTAAACCATAGCATCTACTATGTTCTAGGTCATTCTGTTTTACCTGTGTTCACTCATTTAATTCTCACAATGCATTGTAATGGTACTAATGGTACTATTGTTAACAATATAAGTACTCTCAGAATACTAATTTTCTCAGAAGCCAAGGTACAAAGAGGCTAAGTAACTTGCCCTAGTAGCTGCAGAGTCTGATTTGGAACCCAGGTTGCCTGGCTCCTAACTGGCTTTTAATCACAAGGCTGTACCCTCTCCCTCCCCACGCATGAGAGTTCACCATAAATTAACATGTTAAACAGAAGGACAGGCACAGAGAGAATCAGAAACCCAGGCTCCCTCATGGGGATGTGACAGGTCAGTTTTCTGCTTTACTCCTCAATTTTACTCCTCAAACTCCTCTGTAAAAGGGGTTAATAATTTCTCTATGGCCACACCCCCTGCCAAGGCTGTGGTGAGGATTAAGAGGGTGATGGAGGTAATGGCTGGACATGAATTCAAGAGGGAGGGGCCACAGGAGCTAGTAGGAGGGGCTTGCGTTTACCTGGGCTTACCTAGCTTGCCGGAGCTCATAGGTCAGCTGTAACACCCCACTACCTGCCATTTGTATGGCTCTTTTTTTAAATTGTACTTGAAGTTCTAGGGTACATGTGCAGATCTTGCAGGATTGTTACAAAGGTATACACATGCCATGGTGGTTTGCTGCATCCATACCCTGTGACCTACGTTAGGTGACCTACATTATTTCTCCTAATGTTGTCCCTCCCCTAACCTCCCACCCCCCAACAGACCTCAGTGTGTGATGTTCCCCTCCCTGCGTCCATGTGTTCTCATTGTTCAACACCCACTTCTGAGTGAGAACATGTGGTGTTTGGTTTTCTGTTCTTGTGTCAATTTGCTGAGAATGATGGTTTCCAGATTCATCCATGTTCCCGCAAGGACATGAACTCATCCTTTTTTATGGTAGCATAGTATTCCATGGTGTATATGTGCCACATTTTCTTTATCCAGTCTATCATTGATGGGATTTGGGTTGGTTCCAGGTCTTTGCAATTGTAAACAATGCCACAATGAACATACATGTGCATGTGTCTTTATAATAGAATTATTTATAATCCTTTGTGTATATACCCAGTATGGCTCTTTACAGACAGAAACCTGAGGCTCAGAGGGAAGTGCCCTGCTCTAGGTCATAAAGTTCAGATTGTGTGAGGTTAGAAGGAACTCAGCAGAGGCACAAAAGCAGCCAGAGTTAGCAGCAGCTCCTCTCTCTATTTTGCTATATATTTAAAATTTCTCAGAACAGAAGTAATAGGAGACAGGTGGAGATGGCCAGAGTCAGGTCTGGAAGCAGGGTGTCTGTGTCCAGTGTCCTCATTCTTAACCTGGGTACTATGTATGATAGATGGTAGCCCTTCTGCAGGTGGGCAATGAGGCCTGAGTGCAGACATCAAAGGGAGATAAGAGGTGCTAAAGTCTGGTGGGCCAGGGAGTTGGCTGTGAGTCTGCATCTTTGGACCAGGTCATAGGAGTCCAGCTGTCTGCTCCTTGACTCACAGCTCCTTCCCCAGCCACTCCGAATGAGCCCAGAAAGAACTCAGGCTGGTGGCCATGGGTAAACAGACCTCCTTTAGAACATTTGAGCTCACTCAGAGCTTGGAATCAGCCTAGAGGCCAATGTCCATCAATTTATGTGAGGAGGCTGGAGGTTTCTTAGGGAGAGATGGGGCATTTGCAAGGAAGCAGGACTCCTGAAGGGAAAGAGAGAGACTCCCAGCCCTATGAGAGTTACCAGTACTGAAGCATACCTGGTGGCCTGGAGTGGTCCTGAGCAAGGCGTAATAATGAAGATGAACCAGGAAGAGGAATCCAACACAGAATTCACCACAAAGGGAGGGAGGTGGCACCAGCTGGCTTACATCTGCACAGAGGCAAAGGATGGGAGAGGACATGAAAGTAGGCAGTGCTTTATCCTTCTTATAAATCTAAACATTAACCAAATGAAAACATATGACCACAAAAAGAATTGTTAAAAAACCAAAGCCCATAGAAGCTTTGTTCAAAATAGATAAAAGCTAGAAACATTCCAGGTGTCCCATCAACAGAAGAGTGGACAAACTGGTATATCCACACCACAGAATACTACTCTGTGCAAAGAAGACACAACTTGTGATACACGCGTTCACATGTATGAATCTTGAAAACACTGGGCTGACGGAAAGAAGCCTTTTATGGTATGACTCAATTCACATGATATCCTAGAACAGACACAATTAAGCTCTTGTGGGGGGAAAAGAAAACAGTAAAGTGTTTGCAGATGGAGGTGGGAGCAGTTGGAATTGGATGGGAAGGAGCATGAGTGGACTTCCTGGTGTGAAGAATATGTTCTATCTCTTGATGAAGGTTTGAATTACATCAGTGGATGAGTTTGGCAAAACTCTGAGTAGCAGACTTAAGATTTGTGTATTTGATTAATATAAAAATTTACCTTAAAAATCTGGAACTCTAGTTAATGTACATGTTGAAGTGTTTCTTGGCAAAACACATTGCGGAGTATCTTCTTTTTGGAAATGGAGTTTTGCTCTTGTTGTCCAGGCTGGAGTGCAGTGGTGTGATCCTGGCTTATGGTAACCTCCATCTCCTGGGTTCAAGTGATTCTCCTGCCTCAGCCTCCTGAGTAGCTGGGATTACAGGTGCCCGCCACCATGCCCACCTAATTTATTGTATTTTTAGTAGAGACGAGGTTTCATCATGTTGGCCAGGCTGGTCTCAAACTCCTGACCTCGGGTAATCCACCTGCCTTGACCTCCCAAGTGCAGGGATTACAGGCATGAGCCACCACGCCCAGTCACTGAGTATCTTATTTTAAAATGCATTTAAAAATAAGATGGATAGACAGATGGATCAATTGATAGATAGATGATAAAGCAAATAAGGCCAAATGTTAATTTTGGTGGGTATATGGGTGTTTGCTTTATAACTTTAAAAAGTTTCCTGTATGTTCGAATATTTTTGTAACAGAATATTGTGAGGAAAATAATTTGTGCTAATTGTATTTCTCTTCTCTTCTCCTCTTTTCTCTCCCTTCCTTCCTTCCTTCCTTTCCTTCTTTTCTTTCCTTCCTTCCTTCCTCCTTCCCTCCCTCTCTCTCTCTCTTTCTCCCTCCCCTCCCCTCCCCCCCTCCCTTCCTCATCCCCTCCCCTCCCCTTCCCTCCCCTCCCCTTCCTTCTTCCCTTCTTCCTTTCTTCCTCCCTCCCTCTCTCCCTCCCTCCCTCCCTCCCTTCCCTCCCTCCCTCCCTCCTTCCTTCCTTCCTTCCTTCCTTCCTTCCTTCTCTCTCACTCATTCTCTCTTTCTTTCTTTCTGTCTTTCTTTCAAGTTTCACTCTTGTTGCCCAGACTGGAGTGTAGTGGTACACTCTCAGCTCATTGCAACCTCTGCCTTCTGGGTTCAAGCAATTTTTCTGCTTCAGCCTCCAGAGTAGCTGAGATTACAGGTGCCTACCACCATGCCTGGCTAATTTTTTGTAGTTTTAGTAGAGACCAGGTTTCACCATGTTGTCCAGGCTGGTCTCAAACTCCTGTCCTCAGGTGATCCACCTGCCTCGGCCTCCCAAAGTGCTGGGCTTACAGGTGTGAGCCACCATACTTGGCCTAATTGTATTTCTTTTTTTCTTTATTTTTGTATTCCCAAATCAATAGTCATTCAGTTTATTAGTTTCCAAATAAAGAGAAAAAATGGAGTGATAGGAAAAACTGGGGTCTTTATCCGTTCTTTGTCAACATTGTTAACAGCATGAGAACCTGGTACATTATCTATAAATCTTGATTCCCTGGGGTACAACAAGTAAATAATATTTTTTCTGTTCTAATATGTTTTAATAAAAATTGTTTTTACTTGCTTTTGGAACCTAAAATATAGCAGTATAAAACATTAGCAAAACATCCCTTTATTTGGTAATCTATACCTTTTTATTCATTTTGATTTTTTTTTTTAATAGTACTTTAGGTTCTGGGGAACATGTGCAGATCATGCAGGATTGTTGCATAGGTACATACATGGCAAGGTGGTTTGCTGCCTCCATCCCCCCGTTACCTACACCTGGCATTTCTCCCCATGTTATCCCTCCACCTTCCCACCCCCTCGTGTCCCTCCCCAGTCCCCACAACAGACCCCCAGTATGTGATGCTCCCCTCCCTGTGCCTATGTGTTCTCATTGTTCAATACCCTCCTATGAGTGAGAACATGCAGTGTTTGATTTTCTATTCTTGTGTTTGCAGAGAATGATGGTTTCCAGATTCATCCATGTCCCTACAAAGGACATTGTTTTTTATGGCTGCATAGTATTCCATGGTGTATATGTGCCACATTTTCCTTGTCCAGTCTATCATCGATGGGCATTTGGGTTGGTCCAGGTCTTTGCTATTGTGAACTGTGCCACAATGAACATATATGTGCATGTGTCTTTATAATAGAATGATTTATAATCCTTTGGGTATATACTCAGTAATGGGATTGCTGGGTCAAATGGAATTTCTATTTCTAGGTCCTTGATTTCTTAACTGGACGCTGTATTAGTCCATTTTCATGCTGCTGACAAAGACATACCCTAAACTGGGCAATTTACAAAAGAAAGAGGTTTAATTGGACTTGTAGTTCCACGTGGCTGGGGAAATCTCACAATTATGGTGGAAGGCAAGGAGGAACATGTCTTACGTGGATGGCAGCAGGCAAAGAGAGCTTATGTGGGAAAACTCCCCCGAATAGTAACCAACAGATCTCGTGAGATTTACTCACTATTATGAGAAGAGCATGGGAAAGATCTGCCCTCATAATTCAATTATCTCCCACTGGGTCCCTTCTATAACACAGGGAATTCAAGGTGAGATTTGGGTGGGACACAGCCAAACCTTATCAGACCCTGACTGACATAGTCTATGTGTGTACTGTAATTTACTCACGTATTCTTCTATTGATTGACATTTTAGATTGACATCATTTATGGCTGCTAGCAAGACAAGCACATCATTTATGGTTGCTGCAAGCCTTATTTAGGCACACATAAAAGCATATTTCTCAGACAAAGATCTAGAAATGGCTTTGCTGGTTGAAAGGGTCTTCTTTACTTAATAAGGTGCCAGGAGAAACCAGGGCCCAGACAGGGAAAGGATTTACTCAGGCTCACACAGAAAGTCCATGGTGGAGCTGGAATTGGGCACCTGCTCCCATGTTCTGGTTACAAAATGTAGAGTTTTTCCTTGCTTTTTTGACTTTTAGTCAATGCCTACCTTTACCTTGGCATATAGAAATGGCAGAGACTTAGTTAGGTCAGGGTGATGAGGATCACCTGAACCCAGGAGACAGAAATTGCAGTGAGCCAACATCGCATCACTGCATTCTAGCCTGGGTAACAGAATGAGACTCTGTCAAAAAAAAAAAAAA
>NW_022436986.1:3578207-3580913 GCF_009761245.1 Sapajus apella
GGAAGGAAGGAAGGAAGGAAGGAAGGAAGGAAGGAAGGAAGGAAGGAAGGAAGGAAGGAAAGCATAGGGAGGAGGCTTCACTTTTCTTACTGCATATATGCTGGGATATAGTAGGCTGAGCTTCCATGCTCCAAAATGGCAGCATGGAAGCGAGTTGGCTTCACTACCCCCTCCATAGAAAACCAAAAACAAATATACAGTGCCAAGATTATCACCAGTAATATCCCAGAACTCAAGAATGAAGATGAGACAGTTTCTGGGGCCACAGATAGTTGAAAACACTGTAAGCAGACAGTAAGAAAATTGGACTTCCACAATTGTGAGCCCCTTCCCCCATTCTTCACAGCATGAAGAACATAAAAAACTTTCTCCCAACACACAATTTCTACAGTAGAAAAAGTGAGATCAAGGTGGACAACCAGCTTTCCAACCATCTTGGGTTCCCTGGCAATAGACTGCCTAACCCAAAGGAAGCATCACAAGTGACCAAAGAGATAACTGTCCCTGAGGACAGACTGAACTATCCCTGAGGACAGGCAGAGAGAAAGCAAGGAGGTGGGACAAGCATCCTCATCTCTGGAAATCCTGCTTTGTAACTTTGCCAAAGGAGACACTAGATCAGCAGCAACATGTTGTAGGAGGTCCATTCCACAGGTCCCCTGGGCACAACCCCCTAGCCAGACTTTCACACTGCTGAGATAGCCCATTCAGGAAGGGCAATACTCCAATCATTTACTACAGCCAAGGCAAATGTGGGCCTAAGGTGCCATCTAGAGCCCAAAATAAGACAGTGATTTAGCAATAAAGAACCTCTTAGCAAATATCAATAAAATGCAAACAAGCCATATAGAGATTAAAATAAATAACTAATCTTTCAGTGCAAAGACATAGACATACATCCACAAGAACCAACAGCAGACAGAGAACTATGAACTCTCCAAATGGATAAAGCAAGGAATCCGTAACTGACCCTAACAATACGATGACATGTGAGCTCTCTGACCAACAATTCAAAATAGCAGTGTTAAGGAAACTCAGTAAGCTTCAAGATAACACAGAAAAGCAATTTAGAAGTTTATTAGAGAAATTTAACAAAGAGATTGAAATAACAAAAGAATCAAACGGAAATCTTAAGACTGAGAAATCCATTTGCTGAATTGAAAAATTCATTAGAGGCTCCCAACAGCAAAATAGATCAAGCAGAGGAAAGAATCAGTGAGCTTGAAGACAGGCTATTTGAAAATACACAGTCAGAGGAGAAAAAATAATGAAAAGCAATGGAGATTACTTACATGATATAGAAAATTACCCCCAAAGACCAAATCCAAGAGTTATTGATGTTCAAGATGGAACTGAGAAAGAGCAAGAGGTAGAAAGCTTATTTAAAGAAATAATAACAGAATACTTTCCCAAACTTGAGAAAGATATAAACATTTAGGTATAGGAAGGTCAGAGAACACCAGACAGATTTGACTCAAACAAGATTACCCCACAGCATATAATAATCAAACTCTCAAATGTCAAAGACAAAGAGAAGATCCTAAAAACAGCAAAAGAAAAGATGCAGATAAAACAAAGTCTTTCTGGCAAGAGACTTTTCAGTGGAAACCATGTAGGTCAGGAGGGAGTGAATGACATTTTTAAACTGCTGAAAGAAAAAAACTGCCATTAAAAAATACTATATCAAGCAAAGTTATTCTTCAAAAATGAAGGAGAGAGAGACTTTTCCAGACAAACAAAAGCTAAGAAAATTCACCACCACCAGATTCATCTTACAAGAAATGCTAAAGATTGAGGTAATGTCCACTGTAAGGAAAAGAAAAAAACTAAAGAGAATTCTTCAATCTGAAAGAAAAAAACACTAAGATGCAAAACCAAAACAAAATTGAAAATATTGGAAGGTGTAAAACCCACTGGTAAAATTAAGTACGTGGACAAATGCAGAATAGTCGAATACTGTAATTATGATATGCAATGCGCTTATAACTCTAGCATGAAACCCAAAATATAAATCTGTCAAAAACAATAATAGCTACAACAGCCTGTTAAGAGACAGGTAATATAAAAATATGTAAATTGAGACAACTAACAATCAAAATGTGGAGGGGATGGAGTTACAATATAAACTTTTATTTTCACTTTCTCTTTGTTTCTATTCTATGTGATCTAATATAAGATATCATCTCTTTAAAATAATGTTATAAGATTTTTTTTTTTGTAAACCACATGGTAACCACAATGCAAAATCCTATAGTAAGTTCACTAAAAATAAAAAACAACAAATTAGGCTGAGTGTGATTGCTCACGCTTGTAATCCCAGCACTTTGGGAGGCCAAGATGGGCAGATCACCTGAGCTCAGTGCAGTTAGACTCTCAATTGAGGCCCCTTAGATTCAAGTTACACCATAACCTAAATTATGTAACTAATTTGAGTTTGCAACACCTCTCCCCTCAACAACTGTGTACTTAGTTTTATCCAACTTATCACTTTGTGCAATATCAAATTGAATTTCCTATTCTTTTCCTATTTTTTTCTTTTTGGCAAGGATACCACTTACAACAAAATTTAAAATAACACCTGACTGGATTCTATCTGACTCCATGCCTTTGCCTGGCTTGATGGTATACACATATATACAGATAGATAGATAGATAGATGGTGTGTATATATATATGTGTATGTATATATATATGTGTGTGTGTGTG
>NW_022436986.1:3581013-3792970 GCF_009761245.1 Sapajus apella
AATATGTTCAGGAGGCTA
The DNA here is from genome assembly GCF_009761245.1 of Sapajus apella. Lineage (NCBI taxonomy): Eukaryota > Metazoa > Chordata > Mammalia > Primates > Cebidae > Sapajus > Sapajus apella. The sequence continues at coordinate 3,581,032 of NW_022436986.1, forward strand.
GAACATATGACAACATATGTGTGTATGTGTGTGTGTGTGTGTGTGTGTGTGTATATATATATATATATATTTTTTTTTTTTTTTTAAGACAGGGTCTCACTCTATCCCCCAGGCTGGAGTTCAGTGGCATGATCTCTACTCACTGTAACCTCTGCCTCCTGGGTTCAAGTGATTCTCGTGCTTCAGCCTCCTGAATAGCTGGGATTACAGGCATCTACCACCACGCCTGGCTAATTTTTGTATTTTTAGTAGAGATGGGGTTTCACTATGTTGGCCAGGCTGGTCTTGGACTCCTGACCTCAGGTGATCACCCACTTTAGCCTCTCAGAATGCTGGGATTACAGGTGTGAGCTACTGCACCCGGCCTGTAAACTATATTAATTAAATGACATTGCATGGAAGGTGTGACAAACCAATGGAGATATTATGGTGGGCGTGTTGGTCCCTTTAAGAGAGCCTTTAACAGGGTGGAGTTGACTGACAGTTGAATCCATCAGAGCATTCACCCTGAGGCCATGCTTCCTGGGGCTGCTCCCAGCTAAAGACTCAGTACAGAGGGATACTGGTGCTGGCCTCTTCCTGCCTACAAAACGATTCCTCTAACAGGCTACCTGTATTTGGTAACTTTCCCTGGTGCTGGTCAAGACCTTTCTTGAGCTGCTTGGGATCTGATCTGCTTCCTTCCTGACAATCTTTCCTTCCTGTTCTCCTTCCATAGGTGTCAGACCTGCATCATTGTCTGAAGGCTCTCCCCACCTACTCCTACTCTAGCACCCTTTCTCCTTCACAGGTGTTTCTCCTAATACATCTCTTGCACATTGGACCCGATCCTGGTGCCCGCTTCTTGGAGGACAGAAGTAGAGTGTCAGAAAGTGGGCAGTAGAATGACGGTTTTGGGGTCTGGCTTCCTCACTGGCTGGCTGTGTTAAGGAGGACTCCATCCCAAGTGGGACACATGGAATGTGGGACACTGATGGTCCTTTACACAATGTGGTGGTCCAAATGCTAAAAATTTCAAAAATGGTGACTGGAAAATGTCCCAGTGAGGAGTAACACCCTTGATGGTACAATGATACACATACTTGAAGGAATAGAGGGAACAAGGCCGAAAGAACTGTGGAATTGGCCAGGTTTGACCAAGGTGTGACACTCTGCAGAGGGATAATGAGAGATTCAGGGCACTTAACAAACAGTTAAAGGCTAAGTGTGAGAGCCTGAGCTGCCACTTTGGTACATCACAAATAAATCATTACCTTTGCCATGAAAGCAGATGTGGGGCTTGATAGAGTTGCTGAGGGCTATAGACATTCAAATGTCCCGAGAAGACAGGTCTGTTATGCTAAGGCAGGTCCTGGTTAGGGAAACATGAGTGGGGACCTCTGGGGGATGTCTCCAAGAATTTGGACTGTGTAGACTCCTCCTGAACTGCCAGCATTTCCAGAGGTGGCCCACCCTTCTGTAGTAGGAGCTTGCATTTCCTCCTTGTAGGAAGGCACTGCAGAAATCTTGTATTCCCCTGACCAAGCCCTCTCTCCTCAAGGAAGCAAGAGCCCTGTCCTCAGGAGCTGTTCCCGCTTTGCCAGGTTGATAACCAGGCTTAATTCTTAGAACCTGGCTTGGGACATGCTGAGTCTGATAAGGGAGGAAAGAGATTACATCTCAAAGGAGATGCAATAATTAGCTAGCACATAGCATGAGAAGCCAGGAGAGTAGCCCTGGGATTAGATTTTGGGGGTGCTTGACCAGGAGGCTGGAACATTTGACTAAGAGAGAATTTGTTGACTTGGGGGCACTTTTTCGGGACACTGAGACTTAACACCCCAGCAAGGACTCCGGGGTTAGAGGCAAACTCACTGCTAGGGTGGCTCTTAGAAGACTGGCAATGCAGACGGACAGCCTGAGCAAGGCGGTGATGCCAGAATTACCTTGGCAGGTGGTAGAAGGAGGGCTCAGAGGCTCAGGGAGGTGAGCATGCTGGAGTGGATATCTTATATGAGACCCGAAGATTATGTTCCATGGGATGCCTCAGTGCCTTGACATTCACCAAACCATCAAGTTTGTTCTGGTGAGTGGATCATCCATACCCCTAAGGGGTGGCTGTCCTCTGCCAGCCAGTGTTGACAGGAGGAGAGGCAGTCATAGAGCTGGGTTTGTAGACAGCTATGAAGATCACAGGCCTTGAAGTAATAGAGGCCAGATGGCAGTGCTTACGGGGTGGTGATGCGGGCAATATGGTAACAACCAGCCAGATTGGAGCTGAGTGGGGCTGACCACAGGAAGTTGTAGTGGTGTTAATAGAACATAGGGTCTATTATGGACTGCATGTTTGTTCCCCCCACCATATTCTTATGCTGAAACCCTAACCCTCAGTGGGATGGTACAAAGAGCTGAGGCCTCTGAGAGCTCATTAGGTTTAGATAAAGTCATGATGGGGTTGGTGCCTTTATAAGAAGAGGAAGAGACCAGAGCTTACTCTCTCTTTCTGCCATGTGAGGATACATCAAGAATGCAGCCATCTGCAAGCCAGGAAGAGGGCCTTCTCCAGGAATAGAATCAGCCAGCACCTTGATCTTGGACCTCGCAGCATCCAGAACTATGAGAAATAGTCTCTGTTGTTTAAGCCACCAGGTCTATGGCATTTTGTCATTGCAACCTATGATGATTAATTTTAGGTGTCAGCTTTACTGGATTGAGGAACACCCAGATGACTGGTGAAGAGTTGTTTCTGAGAGTGTGTGTGAGGGCGCTTCCAGAGGAGATCGAAGTGTGAGTCAGTGGACTAACAGAGGAAGATCCACCCTTAATACGGGTGAGTATCTCCAGTCAGCTAGGGGCCTGACTTGGACACTCGGGCAGAAGAATAGGGATTATTCCTCTCTCCCTTCTGGAGTGGGACACACCTTTTCTCTTCGTGGACATCAGACTCTAGATTCTTTGACTTGTAGACTCTGGGACTTACACCAGCATCCTCCAGGGGACTCTCTGGCCTTTGGCCTCAAACTGGGGCTGCACCATGGGCTTCCCTGGTTCTGAGACTTCTAGACTTGTCCTGAGCCACGCTACCAGCATTTCTGGTTCTCTAGCTTGCCGATGGCCTGTCATGGGACTTTCCCACCTCTGTAATCATGTGAGCCAATTTTCCCTAATAAACCCCTTTTCATATATCCTGTAGGTTTTGTCTCTCTGAAGACAAATACACAGCTCAAGCCGACTAAGACAGTGTCCTTAGCAGTAAAATACACGGGCAGCCCACAAGGGTGCTACTTAACATCTCCAATAGGAAGAGCACACCAATGAAGGAGCAGAAGGCTAAGGATGCCCCCCCCCCCCCAGTAAGAAGGCATCCTTACCTTACCCACTCAGTTCATAGACATGAGCCAGTTTTCATATCCAGAGTCCATTGATCCAGGAGGAGGCTAGGCCCTAGGGAAAAGGATCCCAAAACACCACAGCAAGTGTATACTGTGATGTTCCCCAAATTTCTCCTCCAAGGGATCTATGCCCACTTACCCCAGTGATTGTACACTGGGGAGCCCCACACACAGTCACACAGTCTCTATTGCAACTACTCAACTCTGTCGTGGTATGAAAGCAGTTGCAGACAAAACATAAACAAATGAGTATGGCTGGGTTCCAATAAGACTCTATTTATGGACACTGAAATTTGAATTTATATCATTTTCACACGTTACAAAATATTCTTCTTTTGAGTTTTTTAAATGCTTAAAAATATAAAAATCATTCTTAGCTTTCAGGCCATAAAAAAATGGGTATTGGGCTGAATTCACAGGCCATAGTTTGGCAATTCCTGTTCTAGTGTGTTGATGTTCGTCACCTTAACATTTTTAGTTTAAAAAATGAGTATTACGGTCAAAGAAACGGTACCCTCTTGGGGAGCCACCTTGATCCATGCTGCTCAGATTCACTCCTGCTTGGGGAACAGGCCCCTGGGGCCTGTGTTCTCTTTCCTGTGTCTTAAGGTCCCCCTAAATCTTGTTTTTGAGCTCTCAAGAAATCTAGAATCAGCTAACTTCATAAACTCTCTACCCAAGTAAGGCTTAATCTCATTTGATTATGTGACGCATTGCTGTTCTCAGCCATCCATCACAACCTCCACCACTGTCTTTACTCCTTAAAACCAAGTCCTGGGCCTTGGTTTTAGATAACAAAGGCCTAATAGTGTGTTTCCCCAGACAAGTAATAATCCACTAAGGTGAATTTAGCTTTCATCTCCAAAATGCAATGACTCTGGCAAGCAGGTTTTAGAATAATAAATGTAATCCCCACTGTATATGGCCAGCTTGATTCTCACCACAATCCTATGTGGATAGAAAATAAGGAAATTGAAAAGTTGCGAAATTGTGTAGAGCCCTAGCATTAAGCCAAACAATTCAGTAGATAGAAGCTGGTTTGGTTAAACTGGAAGCATAAAACAAATGTGGGAATTGCTGTCTTCACTCTTATTATTCTGCATATAGAAAGTGATTCCGCTGACTTGGGGGTTGCAAACTCAAATGTCTTCAGATGCCAGATAGGGTAACATAAGCGACCAAAAGGTGGCAGGTGTAGGAAAATAGGAGATGTTGGAACTGGGCCAACCTGGAATGTGCATTTTCCATCCAAACACTTTCTTTTTTTTTTTTTTTTTTGAGACAGAGTCTCACTCTGTCACCCAGGCTAGAGTGAAACAGCATGATCTTGGCTTACTGCCACTTCCACCTCCCAGGTTCAAGCGATTCTCTGCCTCAGCCTCCCAAGTAGCTGGAATTGTAGACACCTGTTACCATGCCCAGCTAATTTTTGTATTTTTAGTAGAGACAGGGTTTCACCACATTGACCAGGCTGATCTTGATCTCGTGACCTCAAGTGATTTACCCACCTCAGCCTCTCAAAGAACTGGGATTACAGACGTGGATCAGCACACCCAGCCAACACTTTCAAAATAAAAATATATCCTTGTATAACAGTATGCTTCTTAAATAAAACACATCCATGGGACAGATCCAACCCTTGGGCAATCAGTTTGAAACCTCTGTGTCTGTCCTTGCCATTTATCTAACTGGTTCATGCACAGGACTGTGAAGAGTGACGTTGTGAAAAGTCTCCCTTTGAAACCTCCAGATGCAATCCCTTCATTGTAAAAACCAGCAAAATGAAGCCCAGGACAGGGAAGGGACTTGTCCAAAGCAATAGAACCAAACCGTTATAGCAGAACTGGGATTTGAACCTGGTTCACCCTAAGTCCCAATCCAGTGTTCCTCCTTTCCCTCACCGTGTCTATCTAAAGGAGCTCAAAACTGGAGACGTTAATGCTGGCAAAGTGAAGCCTGTAGCTGCTAATTCTGGCTGCATCACTTAATTCATCCACCAACTGGCCGAGTGAATGAAAAATGAATCAGCTGGCATTATGAGTAAGTGGCGCTCAGCTGCTTTCTGTCAGCCAGACCTACCCTCTATCTGAAGGTCAGACCCCGATGTGGAATTTAACCATTAGGGCCCACATGACAGCAGGCAGCCGGAATGAGGAGAGGGGCAGATACTCACAGACTCAGGGTTCCTTCTGGGGCTCAGAGCTGTGCAGCCATCTCTGTACCCTCCCACGTGAGACTGAGTTGATTTAAATATCTCAGCCACAGGAGCCAAACACGTTTCAATGTCACCCCAATTAGGGGGCTTGCAAAGTTGGATGGGTCCTTGAGGGAAGCACTGGGGACACCTGCTAGATGAGAGAACAAGTGCCCGTTGCCATGGGGGTGCAGCATCCAAACCTTCGTCTTGGGAAAATGGAAATTTGGGGTCCATCTGTGCTGAATCTTGACAAATCCCAGCCCTTCTGTTGGCCGCTGTTGGCAAATGGACAGATAGGATCCTTACTGTGCGTATTGGACAGCGTTCTTGTGAGAACCGAGGCACAGTGAAGGTGAAAATACGAATAGCAAAGCAGTGAAACATCTTTGCTGTTACTATGAAGGGTCCCTAAGGTGGAAGTTGAATGGAAGGGCTAATAGAAATTCTTTTTAAGGAGTAAGGTACTATTACAGTTGTAGTTATTACTGTTGCTACCCAAAGAGCTCTATGCTATGAGAGAAAGTCAGAGCCACTCCACATAGCCACAGAGGCACAGTGAGGAAGTTGAGCCATGGGCATTTCTGGCAGCAATGGAGGAAGACTTTAATACAGAGCTATACAAAGACAGAAGGGATGGACACAGGAAGCAGTGAGCGTGCAATCACTGGGCGTGTCCAAGCTAAGGCTGGATTTGTCACTGATGCTGGGAGAGCACCCAGGCATAGTGATGGAAGGAGGAAATGTGCATGGAATCACCTCTCGGGTCCCTTTCAGGCCTCATGCACTGAATTTCAGATTTTGCTGGAGATAGGGATAAGGGGGTGGGAATAAACCAGAAACCTGGAGCTGTGGGACCAGGCTGGGCTCCATCTCAGCTTGCTGGAGCCCTCCTTTCCCTCCTCCCCTGTACCCCTCCCCTGACAGGAGTAGCCTCACCAGGTCAGCTTGCTGGACCCTTCCCCTCCCCTCCTCACCATCCCCCTCCCACTAAGGGGAGTGGCTTCACCAGGTGCACCTGGGGCTCTTCCAGTGACAAATGCTTTTTCCAGTGGCCTCTCGTGGAATGCTGTGTGTTGAAGCGCGAGAACAGAGTTTCTTGTCCCTTCCCTCCTGGCGACCTTGGTGGTCCCTTCATGCAATGGAGGGTGTGGAGGAACAGAATTTGGGAGTCACAGCTTAGAAATGAAGAACCCCCTTTCTTGGGCTCTGGCAGTCCCTGAACTTCCCACAAGTATTAGGCTTGCATTCCAACATCAACTGGGAAGACAGGCCCCCTCTTCACAGAGTCTCAGTTTTGTCACCCAGAGACAGCCCTCTCAGGGCCTGAGCCCCCAGTTCCTCCCGCATCCCCACCTCCTCGGCCCTGAGAACCAAAGATGGGAGTGTGGATTTTTACAAGAAATGACTTGATTAATATCTCTGTCTCTGTCAGAGAGGCAGGATGAAAGGAGGTTGTCAGAATTATGAAAACATGCCCCCATCCCTGGAAAAATCAGTCCATCTTGGTATCCTGGCCTTGCAATTAGTCTGTGGGGAGCTAGGGCTCTGTGACTCCTGAGATGTCTTAACCATCTCCGCCACCTTCGCCATAGCAGCCTGCACTTGGGGTGGGGAGTGGGAGATGTAAATCGGGCTGGATAATGCCAGCTCTGCCCCTCCCTTTCTCCCTCACAGTGCAAAACACACTTCAATCCCCTCTTTATATCTCCCTGTTTTGTAAGTGATCTTGCAAAGGTGATCTTCAGAAAGGTAAAGACAAGTAATGCCCAAGATCACAGGTGAAACTGAATTAGCCTGTTTGCATACCCAATTTCCTCTGTGAGCTCCTTGAACATAGGGACAGCACTTGTCTTAGAGGTGGGCACTGTAGGGGCTCCACCCAGCACCCCTTACCTGTCTTTTGCTGGCTCTGTGCACTCCCCTGCCTGCTGTGGGGTTTTGCTCTCAATGGGCTACACCTGTGATGCTCCTTAGGCCGCCTGTCCCAGGCTACTGGAAACCTTTCCAGTAAATGCAGGCAGACTGGAGTACCTGATAATGAAACTTCCCCTCAGCTAATGGCTGGCAGGTGTGGGACTGTGATGCCTTAATGCCTTGTCTTGGCACAGGACACCCCTGAAGCTTCACTTACACTGCAGAGTGCCGTATGGGTCAGCCCGAAGCTACCCTCTGCGGGGCTCCTTTGCTTGGCTTCTTCCCTCCCCTCCCTCTCCTGCTTCTGCTCCCTTACTGGTTGCCCTGGGAGCACCTTCTTGATAAATTACTTGCACATGAATCCTTGTCACAGGGACTCCTTCTGTGTCCTCAGCACCTGGGACAGGGCCTGATTAGAGCTCAGTGATTGTGGTGAAGCTACAGAAAGGACTCTGGAGATGAAGCCGAACTTCTCATCCCAAAGATGAAGAAAGAGAGGCCTGAGCTAGAACCCTGGCTCATGAGCCCCGCCTCAAGACTGCCGGAGAAGGAATTCAAGGCTGAGTCAGAACACAGTGAAAGTACACACTCAAGAAAGGGGAGTGAGGGTGTGTTACGAGAGTGTCAAGCAAGACGGTTTGTGGTTTCTATCTTTATGGGCTTCTGTAACCAAGGGGTAGACTATCCATGAAGATTTCTGGGAAAAGGTGAAGACTTCTTAGAAAAGTGGTGCCGCCCATTTTTACACTAAATTTGGTTGTGCCGGGACTGTCATGGCACTGCTGGGTGTGTGATTATGTTAATGAGCATATAACGAGGTCATAGGTGAAACTGAGGTCAAATCCAGAACCGTGTTGGGTTGAGTTGTTCTTAGCCAGCTTGGCCACATCCTGGTTTTCCGAGTCTTATTGACCCAAGATTCTGAAGCTATTTCAAGAGTTTCCTTTTAGTTATATAGCTATTTCAACAGGTGTGTGTGTGTGTGTGTGTGTGTGTGTGTGTGAGAGAGAGAGAGAGAAACTGCTGCCTAGAATTTTCTATTCTCCTGTGATCACCCTGTATTATTCCTGCCTCATTATCTTAATAATGGAGGCAGAAAGTGTTGAGAGCCTCAGGAAGTGAAGGCAGAGGCCCATGAGGGCTTCCAGAAGAGGGAGGTCTCAGCCAAGGTGGGGAGGTAGAGAAGCTGGGGAGTCTAGATTATATTTAGGAAGCAGATAAGAGTGAGTTTCACAACTCAGGTCTGATGGGACATCCCAATTCAGAGGACTCCTTTATCACAATTGCTAATCGATGGGCTGGGTACCAGAACCCGGGAAGTGGCATCTGTAGGTGCAGGCGCCCTCCTACCTTCCCAGTGTCACCACAGGCAGCCTCTGGATCATGTAAGGTTAATAGGAAGGTTAATACCCCCAAGACTCCCTTCTTCCCAGGCTTCTTCCTGGGTCTGTCCAGGCGCACTTCTGTCTGAACTCCTGCAGCTCTCTGTGTCTGGATGACCGCCTGCAGGAACGTGGGCATATCTCTTCCCCTCTACCTGTGGGATGAGGAGTTGCGCTTCACCTACAGCATCCTTTCCGTAGCTTCACCACAATCACTAAGCCCACATCCCCATTAGGCTCTGTCCTAGGTACTAGGGACACATTTTGAACAAAAGGCTGACAGTGCCTCAGATAGTCTAGGGGTAGCAGGAAGATGGCATTCGATCTTAGCTTTAAGGTGGAAGAAACTGCCTGGTCAAGAACAGTTGAGCTCAGCCTGGGAGGAAGGATGAGCAGGTACAAAGCCTCAAGAGTGGGAAAGTCTGGCTGTGCTCCCTAAGGGTGGGCAGGTAGAAGAGGGGCTTGGAGGGGGTTGGGCGCTGGCTTTGACCATTCTAGCTGAGAAAAGTGAAAAGCAAAAGATGTGGATAGGAAGCTGCATGGTTAGAAAGTCTGAGTGCCTGAAAAGGAAGAAATAACCAAGTACAAGCTACACCTGGAGGCACCTGGTGGTTGGGCTCAAAGGAGGGGACAAGTTCTGGCCCAGCTCCACCACTGACCGCTGGCCTGAGTGTGGGCACATCCCTTCCCTTCTACCAGCCTCAATGACCACAAATCTCAATCAAGGTCCAATGAGACCTCAGTCTCAGGCCCTATTCCAGGCTGTGGGAATCCTAAGATGAATGAGGTAGTCCCCACCTGGAAGGAACTCCTAGGCCAAGGGAGAAACAAGGGGGAGAAAGATGCTAAATGGTCCATTTCAATGTCATGCAGTAAGGGCCAGGATCAGGGGTGAAAGGAAGGCTGGCCAGGCCTGTTTTAAGTGGGGACCATCGGTGATGGGGATATGAAGCTGGGGGGAAACCGTGACACTTCTGGTTTCCAGATGAAATCCCGAGTCCCACTGTAGCAGCCACCTAGTAGTCTTCAGGGTGGAAGAGACAAAACATTAGATCAGTGGTTCTCAGGGTGTGTTCCCTGAGGCCAACAGTGTCATCATCACCTTCCAACTTCTTAGAATGCAAATTCTCAAGCCCCTCTCCAGATGTGCCAGATCAGAAACTCTGGAGGTGAAGCCCAGCAGTCTGGGTTCTCTGGAGCTCCCAGGTGCTGGACACATGGTACGGTTTGAAGGCCACTGCATACAATGATAATTGTCTAGTGGCTTGGGGGTTTGACGATCGGTGTGCAGTATTTTCAGCTTGTAGCAAGCAATCAGGTATTATTGATTAGTTCAATAGGTTCTGGGCTTTGTTTTATTTCACTATCTACTGCTTGATTTATTAATCCAACTATTATCGACTTCTGGTCCCATAGCACATCCCTTCTCCTGACTCCAAACATAAGGTGTTTTCAAGCACCTATTTTGTAGCTGAAGCAAGGGCCTTAATCCTAATTGGGGTCTCAGTTTTCCCACCTGTGAAATGAGCTGGGGAGTTGGGTGCATGAGCTCAGAGGATCTGGGTGCTGGTGACTGTTCTGAGGGGGCTTATGAACCAGTCATGCCTTGTGGCTAGTGGGGGCAGAGGCTGAGCAGAGGGCAGAGGGTGGCCAAGAAAGTACTGGGGACCAAACATCAGCTCTGCCACAAGACCAGCACGAGCCATGCACTAAGTGTACACAGAAGGAGCAGAGCTTCATTCTAACGTGGCCAATGGTGCCTGAGTTCCCTGTGATCTCCATCCATATAGCCAGCCCACATAAACACACAATCTAAGCAAAAACAGCGAACGAGCTGTGCAGACACAGCTTCCCCACAAGTCTCCCAGGACCATGCTCCCTGCTCTTTTCAATATGGTACTGACCTTAAACCCTCCTATGGAAATTCTGGAGTTGCCACTATTGAGGGATCCTGGGTGGCTTCTGTGAAGAGGGGGCATAACACAGAGGCCTCAGGAGGAGAGCAGGGGTCTTCCAGGCAGAAGAAGCAGCTTGGGCAAAGGCATAGGGGCCTGAGAAGGTGGCCAGACTCTGGGGGTGGTGAGAAGACCACTGCACGGGCACACAGGGCACAGGAAAAAGGGTGGAGAAGGCTGAAGGCAGAGCAGAAAGAACTGCAAGTGCCCTACATTTATCTTCTAAGCCATTTTTTGCCCTACATTCCTTAGCAGCCAAATCCTTTTAAAAAATGATGGCTTACATCAATCTCTTATTATAAAACAGATCATAATGGCTAAGAGCCATTGACTATTTTCTCTATGCTTTACATGGATGGATTCCCTAAATTCTCGCAACCTCCCTGGTCCACAATCAGTATGGAAGTGACCCATTTTACGTTTGGTGAGAGAGGAGGTGGGCTTGGAAGCCAGGCACATGGTGTGGTGCCACACCTCCCTGTGCGCAAGCACTCACTGCAGGAGAGCAGAAGTGGGGCTGTGGGCTGGCACTTCTCCGGCTCAGACAGCCCTTCCTCCAACACGGGGTCATCAGGCTCCCCCTTGTGACTTGGTACCTCCAGAAATCAGACCAGTGTTGTGATCTGCCCTGGGATTTGAAGGAAAGAACTTGGTTACTGTGAGGAGAGGGATGGATGGGAGAGGGACGGCGAGCACAAGGATCCCAGTGAGATAGAAGAGGGCGGCACCAGGCAGAGGCAGGTGCCAGAGTTGGGGCAGAGTCCCAAAGCCCTCTTTGCAGTCCTATCCCTGGTCTGGAGGTTCGGGATCCTGCTTCTAAGTCCAATTCGACCCCTGACTGTCTCTGCGGCCCTGAACAGGACCCTGTCCGTCTGTGGGATATGTTTCCTCATTGTACCATGACTGGGTCGGACTAGGTCAGCAGTTTCCAACCATTTCATCAGTAATATTCAAACACATTTATAGGTGGAAATCCATTACATAAAACGGACAAGAGTGACATTATTATAAATTTATGTTTCAGTTCAAATTCATAAGCACTACTTATAGTCAACCAATGAGAAAAATAAGACTATTTCAATAACCCAAATAATTTGAAATTGGACATTATAAAGAATAGTTGCAATTGAGTATCAGCATCAATATCCAATTATTTCAGTATTTTGATTTGGTTTTCCTATGTTATTAAATTCCTGATTCACCCGGCAAAGTAGTAGCAAATGGTAACGTATTTTCAAAGCACTTTACCTTACTATCTCAGAATATTCACCAATTAAATGGATCCAGAAACTTCAAGAGGAACAATAGGCAATTATTTTGTTTCAAGGTTGAATTATTAACAATACCTAAGTCTTGCTCTCATTTTTGAAACGGTGAGAATTACATTTGGAGGGAGATGATGAGTAGGTTTCTTACCTTAAATGTTCATTGTTTGGCAGAAAAAATACTTTTCAAATGTAGCTGGAAGGATGTTCAGGATTGTCATTTGAGGAGATCTCACGCCTCAGTGCCCATGTCTGACAGCTCTTCACTCAAACTTTCTGAACAGTCAGGTGGATTTTGTTTTGCCTGTTAAGTTCAAGCTTTAGGATTCAATTTTATGCTAAGCACATTATCTAGTATTGTAAGCAGGGTAATAGTGTGACCCTACATTGCTAAACGGAGCCCATTTAAGTGAACAAAAGTTAGTCTAGTGGAGCCCAGCACTTACAATAAACACTAAAGGGTTCTTCCGGTGTGATAACATCAAGATTTAGGGCACTTCCCCCAGTCCTTGGTTTTGGCCCAGACCTTCTGCAGTGTGGAGCATGTCTCTAGCTGTGCTGGACGTTTAATTGAGTGTAGCATGCAAGTCGCCTTGCAGTGGGTCCCATGGACAGTATGATGTGCAAATTCATGTCGAGGCCTGAATTACCCAAGGGAAACAGTGTGAGCCTCCTTCCCAGACAATGGGGCGCCCACTCAGAATCCACGTGGAAGCCCCAGGCAGGGCCAGAGAAGCTCTGTCTTGAGATCCACACAGAATTGCATCAGCACATCAGCATGAGTGCAGTTTGGCAGCGTCCTCCCTGGACTCGCATTTGGGAGCCTGCACAGCGTTTTTGTTTCAAGATTTAAAATAATTAAAGAATATCTATTTAGGCAATGCTTGGAGAGGTTACTAAAGGCCTTCTTTGGATCCCTGGGGGCTCCAAACATCCCAGTTTGGAAACTGAAAGCCTGGGCCGACATCGGAGGGCTGTGCGTGGCTCCATGGGTGCTGGCCTTGACAATGAGGGAGTCTATTTTATCCTCCCCTCCCCCAGTCCTGGATGTTTCCAGGAGTAGAAAATCAAGCCCTCCCCGGCCCTATACCCCCAGCCTGTGGGATTCCCTTCTACAAAAGTCATTACTGCCTCTCTTGGTCGTCTGCCAGTTCTAAAGTGTCTTTTTAATTGCATCTAATTTGGCCTCATCTCATTAAATCCTTAATTTAAGTCGGAGCGATCCCTCCAGCACTGGCTGCCTAATGACAAAGGGGCCCGCGCTGCCCTTCCCCCTTCAGCATGGCTCCCCGGTTGGGGCTGCTCTCATTTCCAGGTGGTCTCTCTGGGAGGCTTCTGACAAGTGGCTGTCGTCTTCGCCACACTGAGTGTGGAGCTGAGCCAAGAGGGCTTCCCGGGAGCAGTAATTACTGGTAAAGACTCAACCCTCCACCCCACTGGCACCCTGGCTCACAGGCCCAAAGTTGCTGCAGCAACAGCATCCAATTCTAGTGGTGCAGGAATGGGAGGAGAGGGAGAAGACACTGAGATTAAACAATAATAAACATAATAATTACTGTAGCCACTGTCAAGCCCAGGACATTATGTTTTAAACACATTATCTCAATTGGGAAGGTGTCGCTGACCACACATTGCAAATGAGGCCATCTAAACTTACAGGTAAAAAGTGACAGGTCTTAGGATAGAAATGCAGATCTGTCTGGCCTCAGTGGGAGGAATCTTCCTGTTATCTCCCCCAGTCCAACCTCATCTCTTAACAGGCTCACCCTGGTTAGTCCCCTCCAGCCACCTAGCCACCTCAGTGTTCCTTGAACAGAACAGCTCGCCCTGCCCCAGGGCCTTTGCTCTTGCTGTCCTCTGTGTCTGGAATGCTCTTCCCCTGCATATATCTCTGGCTTATTTCCTCTATCCATCAGACACAGCTCAAACTTCCTCTCTTCAGAGAAATCTTCCTTTACCTCCCTGTCACCCTTTTTCATTCTCTATCTATCTCCTCACCTTGTTTGCTTTTTGTTATTTTTATTTTGTTTGTTTGAGATAGGGTGTTGTTAATAGATATTAAAGAATATCTATTTGGGCAATGCTTGGTGAGGCACCCAGGCTGGAGAGCAGAGGCATGATTACGGCTCACTGTAGCCTGGACTTCCCAGGCTCAAACGATCTTCCCACCTTTCGGCCTCTGGAGTAACTGGAACTATAGGCACATGCCACCATGCCAGGCTAATTTTTGTTTTTGCTGGTAGCATTTATCACTAGCAATTACTAAATTATGCATTTATCTTTTTATTGTCTGTGTCCTCTTCTAAAAATGAAGCACTATAAGAGCAGAAAAATCTGTCCTCTTCACGGTTCTATGCCTAGTACCTAAAACAATGTTTGGCACATACTAGGTCTTCGATTCATATGTGCTGCTTGACTGCATTTTGGTAACATCTAACCCAGAGGTATCCAATCTTTTGACTTCCCTGGGCCATATTGGGAGAAGAATTGTCTTGGGCCACACATAAAATACACTAACATGATGGCTGATGAGCTAAAAAAAAAAATTGCAAAAAAACTTACAATGTTTTTGGAAAGTTTATGAATTTGGGTTGGGTGGGCTGCATTCAAAGTCATTCTGGGCCATATATGGCCTGTGGGCCATGGGTTGGATAAGCTTGGTCTAACCATTTCAAGAGGATACATGCATTCAAGCACTTTCAATGCCAATGGTTGCCAAGATTGAGATCTCCCCTAACATTCTCTGAATCAATTCTATAGGCCAGCAGAATCCTCCTCTAAGGATGACCCCCATGAATGCAGCCTAGAGCCCTGAGAGTTAGGGCTGAGGCTTGTTGTAATGGTGTAGACTTTTTGGGAAGCTGTTTGCTATAGAAACACCCATTGCATCCTAGAATGGGCTTCCCATGGCTGCTCAGAGCTTGCTGCATTGCTGAGATCTGAGAGGGAGGCACCGGAGCTGAGGGAGAATATATTGGGCTTCTAATTCAGTTCATCCTGGGCAAGTCCCCTCACCTAGCTGAGCATCAGTTTCCCCATCTGTAAAATGGGCATCATCACACATACTTCACAGGGCTATGGGGAAGATTCAGTAAAATTATGTATGTAAAGGGCTGGCTCTCAGTAGCTGTTAAATTCCACACCCATTCTTGGTTTTGTAGAACTTCAACAAACATGGAATCTAATTTTATAAAATCCAATCTTTACTTTGAATTTATTCCTGTCAAGAGCTGTAAAGGGTCTGAAATTTTTCCCTACTTGCAAGCTAACAAGCTACGCTGCTATAGCTTCATGGATGTTGGCAGAAGACATGAGACTCCAGGACCAGATGCAAAAGACTTTATTACCCATGGCACTGCAAGCAGCATGGGCTTCATATTTATATCAGTTCTTGCTCCCCAAGTCCCATGGGGGTGATGCTGAGCAGCCTGGTGGATGCGGTATGCATAGTGGGTGTGTGTCAAAATTAGGAACTCCAAGTTTAGATAACCCAGATCTTTCATTATGACCTATAAGCAAAGCTATCTTTGCCTCAAAGGCGAGACATTATTTTTATTATACAGGACAGCAAACAAATCTGCCCTCTGCTTTGGAGGGAAAAATGATCTCTATCTTCCAGGGCAGCTGTTCACTATACAAACACCCATGAAAAGACAGTCTGGAGAGAAACCTATCAGTGCCTCCACTTGCAAGCCGTGTGTGGAAACATGAGAAATCCGTGGAGAATTGTCTCCCAATGAGGCCATGTCCAGAAGAGATCTGTAAGGAGTGTTAAGAAGAGGCATGCTCTGCAAGGGAGGTTCTCCTTTCCAGACTGTTCTGAGTAAGCCTGTGTGGCATGCATTGTGGGCGCTCCTTACTGCCAGCCTCACCTTCCTTGGTGTGGAGGATCCCTAGATGTGGAAGGGTTCAAATGGAAGGCAAAGCCGAGGATGGGAAGCTGAGTACCTTGGAACTGCTTGGCTTGCTACAGGGTTGGTGCACAGCAGTGGCCATTTCTGAAGAACATGAATAACCTGCTTGAAGACCATCGCAGCCTGACTCATGGGGCTCCCCCTTCCTATCTTCCCATCAGCAAGGACAGGCAGCAGTCAGGCAAGACAATGCTCAGACATGAGCTGGCCTGGCCTGGCCCCAACCAAATCTTGCCATCTGCAGGCATGTGTTGGGGGAACTGCCCACCTCATCCTCCTTGAGGAGGGAAAGAGCACAGGTCCTCTACAATTCATTTATCAAGCATTCAGTAGGCACTGACTCTGTGCCCAGGCCTGAGCTATACTGGGAAGAGAAATGAATCGAACTTGGTCCCTGACCTCCTCAGACTGGCTGGGGAGACAGATGTGGCCGGATACCTGAATTAAAACACAGGGTACTAAGGGCCACACTGGAAGTGGGCAAGGAGGAGACATTTCTTTGGGGGAGGGCATTTTGAGTTGAGTCTTGGGGAAGAAATGGCCAGGCATGGGGAGGGGAGGCAGAACACAGGGAGGGGCTCAGTGGCACAAACAGAGGGTAGATTCAGGGAGCAGGAAAACCTACGCCAAGGGATTTCCATTTTAGCCTGCAGGTAATGAGTGGCCACTGAAGATGGTAGGGTGAGGGCATATGTAAATTCTGGTTATTTTTCTTATTACTGAAGTAAAATGTCTTATTCAAAACAATTTATAGAATATTGAGTAAAAAAGAACAGAATATTAATCATCCATAATTCCTCTACCCAGGGAAAACTACTGTTAACATTTAGTGAATTTCTTTCTAGTAATTTTCATACTGGCTTCCAGTGACCCAAGCCAGAGTCCTGGAATGGCCTATTTTTCTGCTAAACTTCACACCCTATATCTTCTTCTAAAAACGTGAATGTGCAAGACAAGTCATGTTACTTTATTTTTTGTAAATTAAACTCACAGCCTCCATCCCCTCCCCCACCCCTATCCGGATGGGGGTACCCACGCAAGCTCAGTCATTTCAGAGACTGAAAGAGGCATCTCACCCTCCCCAGGCCCACAGGGTTCAGGGGAAAGAGGAGAAGGCCTCCCAGCCCTCTGTCTGGCAGCTGCCCTCCTGGCCTGCACATGGTCACTGCCATCAGCCCTGAGGCCTCTGTGCCATCTGTGGTGCCCAGGAATTTTTGTTGAGCCTGGATGCCGTGGACACAGAACTCAGGCTCCTTGGGGTTATCCAGCCGCTCCCCTCTGAGCACTGCTGAGGAGTGGGTCCTGCTCCCAGACATGGCAAATCTCCCTTCTCACAGGCCAGTTCTGTTTCCCTTCCTCCCGTGCACAGACCCCTCAAGCAGCTCAGGTTTTTGGAAAACAAAAGCCGAGAAGTAACTGATGCCTGCAAGCAGCTCCTCCCAAGTCAAGGAAAAGGGTAGGTTCTTATTTGGAACTGAGAGGGAAAATACAGTTAGAAGAAATACAGGCAAATACCTAAATGCATTATTTTCCCAAAACATGCATATATAATTTTTTTTTGAAAGGCACAAGCCTCTGCTTCATTATAATGGCAGTGCAGAGTGAGCCCCCTTCCTTCTTGAAGGTGGAAGAGCTCTCAGAAAATTCACCATCTTTCCTTGATTCTCCCCCACTGCGGGGAATGGAGCCTGGGGCTCCCCCTCTCCTCTAGGTTGATGGAGAGGCAGGTAATGGGGCTCCAGGCTGCAGACTAGCTTTCACACTTATTTCTGATAATTGGTCAGCCCTTTCAAGAGCAGGTGGGCCCTGATGCAGTAATTGTCAGGGGGCAGGCCGGTCACTCAAGGACTGGAAAGGTGTTAATTGCTCTTTCCTCATCCCTCACATATATTCCTATTAAGGAGGAAACTTGAGGGGAAGAGATGTCCAGGAGAGGTCCCAAGTACAAAAGGGCAAAGGTTTAGTGCTTTCCTCTGATACTCCAAAGAGGATAATGTTGATGGGCTGGCACTGGTAGAACTGGGATTCAGAAACTGTGGCTATGAGATCCCAGAGCTTATGGCTTGACCACCACGGTGCTGTGTTTTCTAGCTGAATGGAATGGATTGAAGGGAGGGATCTAGCTCAGGTGACTCCTGCAGTCTTTTCCAGTTGAGCCCTGGCAAATTCCCCAGGCTGGGGAACCGGAGCCAGAGCTAGGGGCTCAAGCTCCTTTCCCCATGGAGTTCTCTTCAGGAGATGTTTGTGCAGTGGATGGTTCTCTTTAAGTAACACTCCAGGCCAACACATTTTCTTCATTGGAAATTACCTTCAGTCCAACATTTTATCAGCCTGACCTGCAGAGTAATTGGAAGCAGGTGGATTTTCCTCAAACAACAATCAGTCCTGGAAAGAGCACGGATTATGCCCCTCTCGGATAAGGAGTGGGCCCTGGTCTGCAGCATGTGGAAATGACTCTGGAGCCCAGGCAGCATTCCAGCAGACAAAGGCCCCCGAGCATCGGTGTTCTGCTCTGCAGGAGAACACCAGCCATTCCTGGAGGAGGGCAGCCGGGCCTTACCCCAGTCGTGGTGGGAACAGCCGTATGCAAGCACAGAAGCATGCACGCGCACTCACGGCACCTGAGACTGTGGCCATCCTGAAGAAAGGACTTAAAGACTCTTCTCTCAGTTACAGGCTCCAGCTCTGCTCTCCAGCCATGTACCCAAGGCAGAGTCCTGCGGGTAGTCCACGCCTTCTCCTCTCGTTCACACCCCATATCCAATCATCCCAGGTCCTGAATAGCACACTTCCTGCCTCTGATAGTTCTGTTCCTGCCAATTACTTAGTTCAGGCTTCATCATCTCTCGGAACCTCTATACCAGCCTTCTTATTGGTGTTTCTGACCTTACCCCCTCCTATCAATCCCCTGTCTTATAGCCAGAATAATCTTCATGAGATTCAGGTCTCATCTGAATGTTCTGTTTAAAATCCTTCTGTGATTTCCCATCCCTGAAGCATAGCATACAAGGCCTTCAGTGTCATGGCCTCTGCCTCTCTGCTGTTTCGGCTGCTTATTTCCAGGTACGATGTTCTCCAAACATACTATGCCTCCTGGAACCACCAGGCCTTTGCTCCCACTGTCCCTGTTGTCTGGAGTGTTCTCCCTTCTCCAAAAGCCCGAATCCCATTCAGATGCTTCAAAGACCATTTCTGACGGCACCTTATTGAGGGAAGTGAATCCCTGGTGTTTTTTCCCAGCTTTGGGAATGGGTATCTGTAGTAGGTAGAATAATGCCACTCCCCTAAGATGCCCATGTCCTAATCCCAGAAACCTGGGAATATATTGCCTTACATGGCAAAAGGGATTCTGCAGATTAAGTTCAGCAAATTGTGATGGGGTGATTACTCACAAAGGTCCTTCTGAAAGGGAGGCAGGAGTGTGAGAGACAGAGAAGGGGATATGACGATAGTAGCAGAAGTGGAGTGATGTGGGGCCACCAGCCAAGGGATGCGGGCAGCCTCTGGAAGCTGGAAAGGCAAATATATGAATTCCCTCCTACAGCCTCCAGAAAGGACCACAGCCCTGCTGACACCTTGACTTCAGGCTGAGACCCATATTTACACTTCTGACCCCCAGAAATGTAAGATGATACATTTGTGTTGTTTTTGGTCACTAAGTTTGTGATAATTTGTTGCAGCAGGTACAGGAAACTAACACAGCCTCATATTAGAGTTGGTTCTTCATGATTCTTTGAGGCCCTGGAGGGCAAAGGTTGGAGCTGGCCCTTCCCTGAGTCACTACTCCAGTACAAGGTCAAACACAGGGACAACACCTGCAAATGTTGGACAAATGAGCGAGGGAGGCACTTCCTTCCCCTGGCGCCAACAGACCCATTGTGGACACCAGGCCTTTGGGGCTTCATGGGCCGAGATAAAGTGGAATTGATTTTATTTCATAGCCAGAGGCATGGTTCCCTGTGTTACTAGCACTACCTTCTTACCCTGCTAAGTCCAAAACCACCACTTATGTTGCTTCAAAGACAACCTCTGTGCCAGGCATGGTGGCTCACACCTGTAATCCCAGCACTTTGGGAAGTCAGATGGGCAGATCACTTGAGGTCAGGAGTTCAGGATGAGCCTGTCCAACATAGAGAAACCCCATCTCTACTAAAAATACAAAAATTAGCTGGGCATGGTGGTGCATGCCTGCAATCCTAACTACTCAGGAGGCTGAGGCATGGGAATCACTTGAGCCTGGGCGATGGAGGTTGCAGTGAGCCAAGATTTCACCACTGCACTCCAGTCTGGGTGACAGAGCAAGAGTCTATCTCAAAAAAAAAAAAAAAAACAGACACCTCCATTGGGTTATTGAGATCGCTTAGCCCTCCTACCCCAGCTCACTTGTAGTAACTCCCATGCACATCAACAAGGACATTTGGCTCAGAGGCTTGTGGAACATCAGGGCTGCAGGAGTCTTTACAATGCTCCATCTCACTTCCTTATTTATAGTTGGGGAGCCTGAGAGAGGGAAGGGGTCAAAGTGGTCAAACTGTGGCCAGACAAGAACCCAGGCCAGGTCTCTTTCCCTGCACCTCCCAAGAAACCAGACATTAGTATTGACATCCCCATTTTACAGATGAAGAAACTGAGGCATAGAGAAGTTGAGTCACTTGCCCACAGTCAGCTAGTGAGTGAAGCTGACTTGAATGGGCTGAACACCAGAGTCTCTCCTCTTAATCTCTGCACTATACTGACAGGTGGGAAAACTGAGGCCCAGGGAGGGTCCCAGGGGTGATGGCTGCACAGAAAGTGGGGATGGTGAATGTTCAAATCAGCCTGCCAAACTGACAAGGTAGGAAGTGTCTGGACCGAAACGAAGGCCTTGGGAGTTTGCCTTCTTCAATTAGGCTGTTTGCTTTTCTGAGTCCAGAGGATAATTTAACTAATGGCACTGGTTTTCTGACACTATTGATCGGCCAAGATTAAATATGTTTGTCACAGTCAAGTGAACTAATCACTTTATTGTATTTCAAATACTAATTTCATCAGATGGATGTTGGGGGGTGCACCGGGGGGAGGTTCTGGGAGACAAGCACGTGCACAGATTGGGGTGCAGGGGGAGGGCTGCCACACGATCGATGGAGCCAGTGTGCCTAGAGGGGTCTGGAACATCAGGCTTTCTGGACGCCTGCAGCTGTGCCGCTCAGATTGGAGGAGTCTGCATTTTCTCTACCCTCCCCCCTTGCTGTTCCTGGTCCTCTTGAAATTTCTTTTCTCAGGAGAGGCAATTTCTCAAGCATTATTGGAAAATGGTAGATGTTCCTAAATAACTATCCTAAATCACCCCTCAGCCAGTAATCCCACAGCTGCTCTGATTCTGTTGGATGCAAATGCTGCGTCTCTGAGCCATTAGCCATTCCAGGGACCACGGACTCATGGCAAAACCCGAAAATGAACTCATCTGTCTTTCAGGTTTGGAAAGGCTTTGCCATTTCCATAGCTCATCATGTTGGACAAGGAGACCCAGGGCTTATTAAATCACCCTCTGGCCACAATGCAATTAAGCAAACCTCCCTGCTCAGGAGAGATGGCGAGTATATACATGTGCACACACACATGCACACATGCATGCACACAGAAACACACATGTGGACACATGCACAAACATGCATGTTCATACACACAAATGCACACATGTGCACAATACCTCTACATAGCCCATGCACATATACGTACATCCTGCATGAACATATACAGATATGTAATGCATGCACACCCACATATGTACACTCACACATGCACACATGTGCATACACTCACATACAAGGTTCAGAAGTTCCCAACAGATAAGATGTTTCTTAAACACAGGAAATGGATTTGTCCCCTGCACACAGAAGCTCCTGAGATGACTTGAGAGACTCTGAAGGTGAAGCCAGTTTCTTTAACTCCAAACAGAAGCCTGCCAACAAGTCTCTTTTCTCATTTTGTTGTATTTAATCTCACCAAACACAAGCATCACCTGTAACGCCTGGAGCTGAAGACACGTAGGTATCTACCTTAGGCTTCTGAGGCTCAATCCTTTGGTGATTAGATGGGGGACAAGGCCAATTCCCAGTTGAACTTCAGACACTGAGGAATAACCCACCATAATCACTGTGAACACTCGCTTACATGGGTCCAATAAAGAGGGCCATTTCCAGAGGAACACACGTGTTTCTGCATGGAATAGCCTTCCACAGCCGCCCACAGAGCCCCTCGGGCTGTCTGGATGGGTTTAGCTGGCACTTTTCACTGGAGAATTGGGTTATTTTATATGCGCAATGCCTCACATCTGTCCAGCTTTCAAATCTATTATCATCCAGCAATTCTGGAAGCAGATAGAGCTTTGGGATCTACCATCCCCGTGTTATAGATGGGAAAACTGAAGCCCAGAGAGGGAAAGAGACTTGCTAAACATCCAGAGAGTCAGTGGCAAGTTGGAACTGGAGTTAGGACCTCCTGACTCGAAGAGTGGGCACTAGCCCTTTGTAAGTCTCTGGTCAAATCCTACCCAAGCCTTCAGAGCTTTGTAACACTCCCCTTTTATCACATTTCTGTTCTTTTTTCAGCCTCCTGCTCATTGCTAGATTTTCTGACTGCAGTTATGCCCTTGAGTGGAAGTCCGAAATACTCTCCAATCTGGGCTGCTGTTTCCAGACAACTTTGGGCTTGGTATCAAGAAAGAAAAAGGCCACCTGTGTGGGTTGAGTAGGCCAAGACCCTTGTCCTTGCCAGGCTTTCTCTATTTTTAGAAGCATCTTTTTGTGACTTCCATTCTGAGATCTGGAGCTTTCCTAGAGAGTTGTTTCAAGCTTCAGAAGATGCATCCATCCCCAGGAATCCTACTGGGTTAAACAAGACAGAAAAAAACCAGCAGCATCTCCCCAGGGAAACATCAAAAGTCAGAGCAGCAACAAACAGATTTGCTGAACATTTCAAACCTTTGAGCATCATTAAAACCCAGAGAGCCGTGTGTTGAGACGTAACCTGCCCTTTTAGTCTCCTTTCATGCTATGTAACTCCAGATGTTTTACCTCCTGAAAAGAAGTTTTTCTACATGATGGAGTACCCAATTTGCAAAAAATATCCTGGTTCCCTCTCCAAGCCAGCAAACTGTCGGCGGCATGCCAACTCTGATGTGCTTGTTAAAAGCCAGACCTAGGAAATATTCCACGCGTGGGTTTGGCAGTCTGAAGGATTTGGAATCAGAAGGCCTGAGCTGTGGCCTCTGCTCTGCCTTCAACTTGCTGAGCCAGTTGCCGAAAGCCCCACAGAGCACTGGGACAGAGCGGGTGTTGAACACCCAGCCACATACCCTCTGAGCAAAGAAGAATCAGATTTAGTGAAGTCAAGAAGCACACCTGAACACAAGCCCGGAACAGGGAGAAGCATGTCACAGTAACCATGTCCAAAAAGGTCCCGGCCAAGGCACTGGGATAAGAAATTCCCTCTCCATTGTCTTGTTCTCTATATGGACTTCTGGGAGCCACCAGCCCGTGCCCATGGCCCCACAGGGAGGGCCTGAAGGGTACAGTAGAGCCTTTGGACAGACCAGCATTGACACTTCAGGGTGGAATCATCAGGGCTCTCCCTTTGGTTCTTAGCAGGATCACTGCCAAATCCCTTTCTCTGCTATCAGCCTCTGGCCCTCTCTGTCATGTGTACTGCTGACCACTTGTCACTAACAGAGTCCCTATCCTCCCTTGCTCCTGGGACCCCACAGTATCCAAGTGTACTCTGTTTTTCTGGCTGTTTTCTCTCTGCAGACACATTTTCCTCAGCCTATTCCTTGAAGATTGGTGTTCTCTAGGACCATCTTCTTTTCTATCCTCTCTCTGTATCTATCTGTCTATCATTTATCTGCTATCAATATCATCTATCAATGTAATCTATCATCTATCCATCCATCCATTTATCTGTCTAATCTATCCATTCATCCATCATCTATTACCTATCTATATCAGCTATTATCTATCTGTATTATCTATATCTATTATTTATCTATCTACCCATCCATTGATTTGTTAGCTGTCCATTCATCTATCATCAGTCAACATCTATTAATCTATTTGTCTATCTATCCACACCCCGTGTCATCTTGCCCACCCTCGTGTCTTCCATCAACCCCATGTGATGACTCTCCAGAGTGCCAGATGTATTAATCCACCTACCTCCATAACCTCTCCACCTGATGCCCTGCAGGGATTTTTCTCACATGAGTCTAGAAGTAGGCAGTGTCTTGCATTGACTCAGCAGTTCAAGCATGTCAGAGCTGCAGCCTCTGGTTCTCTTAGCCTTTCCCTTGTGGTTGCAAGAAGGCAGCTGTAGCACTGGCCATCTCATCTGGATTCTAGACAGGAAGAAAGAAGACATGGAGAAGGGCAAAAAGACACCACGGTTTAGAGGCCTTTTCTAAAGCGTTCTTCCAAGAAGCTCTGCCCAGCACACGTCTCCTTGGATGTTCTTACCTGCAGAGCGGCAGTGTCCTACATGCATCTAGTTTTAGTGGGCACACTGCAATCCCCATTGTGAAAACAATAAGGAACTAGAGGAGACATCTCCCTAGACTTCTCGACCCTCTCTGCTGACGGCATCAGGCTTCTCCCACAACCGCCCACCTGCCTGCACTCCTATCCTCTTAGCCCCTCTGATGGGCTCCCATCCAGAGCCAGAATGATCTTTCTAGCATAAGGCCCTGGTTCTGTCACCCTCACCAGCTGCTTCAGAAGGGGTCTGTGCCTAGATGCCTCTAGGTAAGACTCACTGACCCACAGGATAAAATTCTCAGCCTAACCTTTAAGACCCTGGAGAATCAGTATAATCTCCAGAAACTGAAAGTTCTATTTCTTTGCTGCAGTGCTCCTCATGGGTTTCAGAAAAGTGTAGGCATCCTTGAGGGGGAAGGGTGGCTGACAACAGAGGATTTAAAAAACAAACACATTAGCTCTGGCCTGCCCAGATAATGAATAGAGGAGAAGGTTATCTATCTCACTGATTTATGTTGTTACGGTTTCTTCCACAGACCAAAGTGGGAACATCTTTACATCTCCCGCCTTCCACATTTGCTGCAGCAAGGAAATCACATTTTTCATCAACCATGGGAATTACTGAACGGCAGTGGTTTTATTTGTTAAAGGTTGAACTTGGCCATTTCTTCTATCGAGGGCTGAGTCCTGCTGTTATGCATAGCTTCTCATCCAGAGAGACACCATGGAGAATAAATCAGGACCAGGACTCAGTGTGACAGCCACATTCTGGCAGGGCTCTGGGGTCTAGGGGCTAATAGGGTCTCACTGCAGGAAGAAATGCTGCCAACTGGGCTGGGGAGTGGAAGGGAGGCTGAGACTTTGAAAAATGAGTGGAAAAAATTTTGCCACTTCATAAAACCAGTGTCAGTGGGTGAAACATAAACCATCCAGAGACTGTGAAAGCTAGCAAGGCCTTTGGGTGGGTTTAGGGCCTCTTAACCTGAGGGCTGTGGCTAGGTTTTACAGGGTCTGTGAACCCATGAAATTATGTGTCAGTGTTTCTGTGCATATGTGCATTTCCAGCACATACAAAGGGGTTAGAGTTCATAGCTTTTGTCAAATCTCAAAGGTCAAGAACTGGTCTGGCAGGACCCTCTCATCATACAGAAAAGAGAACTGTGGGGCCTTGGGATAGAAGAGACCAGCCAAGTTCCCCTGGCAGGAAAGAGGCAGAACTGGGATTAGGAATTTGCAGACTCAGGTTCCAATTTGGCCTGGCCAGATCCTGGCTATGTGACTTTGAGCTGGTCACCTTATTGGTCTGATGTTTTACTACACGTGCATTTAAGGAGATGTCAAGGGGATTTTAAAATGGAATTAATGCACTTCAATACCTATTTACAGGAGGTGTGGAACTGGTGCTTAATAAGTATTTTTTGAATCACCAAATAATGTTGAAAATCATTCTTTTCCACTATCAAACATACAGCAAATATTTGTTGACTATCTCTTATATACCACACACTGAGTGAACAAAGTAGGTACAATTCCTGCCCTAGCAGAGTGAGAGTTAAGTAGGAGCTGCAGTTAAGAAAACAGACCATTGTTATTGCTGTAACAATGAACTATTGCACTGTTAATGTGACCACTGTAATGCATTGTGATGAATGTCATGACAGGGTCAGCACAGGAACCTGCCAGAGCACATGGTCGGGATACCTAACCAGAGGGAAGGCGGGGTGGGGGAATCAGGAAAGGCTTCCCAGTGGAGGCAGCAAGTAGGCCGAGACCTGAAGGAGAAGCAAGAGTTGGCCAGGCAAAGAAAGGGCTGGATTATCACCCAGAGAAAGCACATACAAAGATCTAGAGGCCAAAGAAAGCTCAGTGCACTTCTTTAGAGAAGTAATAGATCAGTCTTGCTGTTTTTAGCTGCTGCGGGCAGCCAGGAGAAGCCATGCTGAAATCAACATACATAGCCAGGACATGGGAATCCCTTTCATCTTTTAGCACCAGTTTATCTTTGCATTTACTTACTTAACATTGGCACTTTTATACACGGCCATCTCCTCCTCCCTGTTGATCCAAATGGTGCAGCTTCCCTCTAGCTCCTTGTCTCTAGAGGTGAGCAAATACTTACCTCAGGTAATGCTGAGATTAGAACCTGGATGGGACAGTCTGGTGAGCTCACGTTATCACAAGCAGACGATCATTGCGTGGCCTGCTGCGCTGTGCCAGGCTGGCTGAGCTCCCTGGGTTGCTGCCCTGCCAGGGACAGCCTGAGTGATCACCCCTGAGATGATTAATTCCTGCCTCCCGTGGCTAGCCCTGGGTCTGCAGCCAAGTGCTGCTGTCATCTCTTTATTTTTCTGCTCCACTGTTATTGAAAATCAATAAGCCGTCCAAGCTGAATGAAGTTTAGTGACTGGGACTGAGTCCATAAATCAAATAAAAACTAAATTATATTTATAAAGGGAAATAGGACTAAGAAGGCTGCTTTGGGGTGGAATGGAGGCCCTGAGAGTTGGATGTCACAGAGGCAAAGAGATGAGCAAAAAATGGGTACTACCTGGTTGATGGGTGGACTGTATCAGGACTGGAAGTACTTCTGGGAATAGCTTATCCAGTCCCCTATTTTCCAGGTCAGAGGATTGAAGTTCAGAGGGAACGACTACCCTCTGGTCACACAGTGAGAGGCAGAGCTGGCCCCAGACCCAGGCCCTGGGCCTTCCCAGGGCCCACTGGTACTCTCCCTTTACCAGCTGGCCTCAAATCAATTAGAAACAACAGCTGAAATGAAGCGGATTCAAGAGGAAACCCAAGGAAGAGGTTTTAGATTTTTATGTTGTCAAATGTATCACTCTTTTAGTTTACAGTTTCTGCGTTTCATGTTACGCTTTAAAATCCTAAACAAATATGTCTGTTTCCAGCCAAGGAGTCACCAGAATAGTTTCTAGAGCTCATGCAGAGCTGAGAATTATTCATGCCCTCCACAACTAAAGTGGAAAGACCTCCTAACACACAGGATACTGACTAGGAGTCTCAGAAGGGTGTTGCCTTGCTAGTGAGGCCAAATTCACCCTACCCTAAAGGCTGCTCTGTCAGTCTCAAAGGGATGCAGTTGATTCATGCTCCAGAACAAAGTCCAATGGTATTTAAAAGAATACAATAAAATCCGGCAATCAACAAGGTAAAATTTATAATACCCAGAACCCAAGTGCTTCCTTCGTCAACAAGCATAGAAGTAGGAAAATGTGGGTTACAACCAGATGGAAAACTAATTAGTGGAAACAAACCAATAAATGGTAGAAATTATGGAATTAGAAGACAAGAACCTTAAAACAGTTATCACGATTCATAGGTTCAAGAGGGTGGAGGAAAATGTGACCAGGATGAGGAGCGAAATGGAAATTTGTAAAACTTGAGATCCAAATGGAATTTCTGGAAATGAAAAATATAATATCTGAAATGAAACACATATACACTGATGGTAGTAATATGAGATTAGATTCTGAAGAAGGAAAAATCAGTGAACTTGAAGCTGTAGCCTGAGAAACTACCCACAATGATATATGCTTTCCATAGAAAAATCACACTACTGGGCCAAGAGAAATAAAATCATGTTCACAAGAAGACTTGAATATTCATAGCTTTGGTCATAAAAATGAAGAACTAAAAATAAGCTAAGCATCTATGAACTGATGAAGAGATAAGTAAGATGTGATCTATCCATTCCTTTTATTACTCAGCAATAAAAGAAATCAACTACTGATACTTGCAACAACATGAGTAAATCTCAAAAGCATTATGTTGATTACATTTATATGAAATTCTAGAAAACTACAGTAATAGAAGGCAGACATCAGTTGTTGCCTAGGGTGCGGAATGAGAGAGAGGAAATTGATTGCAAAGGGTGTAAGGGAACTTTCTGGGTTAGAAATGTTTTTATTACAATTGTGGAGATGATTATATAACTGTGTACATTTGTCAAAACTCGATGTGTGTGTGGTGGGGGGAATATGGGTGTAGTTATAAAAGGACAACATGAGGGGTTCTTGTAGTAATAAAACTCTTTAGTATCTTGACTGTGGTGTGGATACACCAATGTGTATCCATATGTGATGGCCTTGTATAGAACTAAATACACACATACAAATGCGTATCAGGAAAACCAGGGAAAACTAAACAAGATCAGTGGGTGTCATCAATGTCAATATCCAGGCTGTGATGTTACATTATCACAATCATTATTGTTACCTTAGTGTATCATTAGTGCTACAACTAGGGGAAAACTAGTTAAGAGTACATAGGATCTCTCTGTAGTATTTCTTACAACTGTATATGAGCTTACGATTATCTCAAAAAATGTCAATGAAACACTCATTACATTGTACAAATAAAATTGGTGCATTTTATTGTATATAAATGATTTCTCAGCAAAGCTGATTTTTTAAAAGCTCTATATGACTCTCTAAAACAAAGTTATGTTTCTCTTTGCAACCTGCTCTTTCAAGTGAGCTTAACTAGGACTTTTGCTCCATTGATATGAAAAATTATAAATTAGAAATATTTAGGAGTTTTATATGTCTTTTCCTAGCACACATTGAAAATGACTGATGAATTGCTTGTATTATCCAATGATGATGGAAAAGTTATGGGACATACCTAAAATTTCATCCAGGGATTGAAGAAGTAATAAACTAGATAGAACCAATTCGAAGGAACAGCAGGGAGAAAGAATAAACCTATTTTCTATTTATAGCCTATTGAACTTGTCCTGTTCAACAAAACAGCTATGTTTTATTACACTATGATAAAAGAATCTGTACAATTCCTACTTTTGAGAACTTTTTGGGTCCTTAATGGCCCAATATACCCCAATATAGTAGACACTTATCCTTTTTTTGACAGCTTATCATCAAACTCCCTTTCTGATGGACATTAATTGTACCCAATACCTGCTTTCCTCGATCCCTGCTTTCCTTGCTTCCCTTGCCGCTAGGGTCTAGGCTCAGTCAAGTCAGTGCAGCTGCCTTGGCCAGGGCCTGTTGATATGAAGAAGTAGGGTCTTGAAAATTCCACTCTGGCCATATGCTGAGTTTTCAGGGCCATCAGAGCCAACGGCAGCAGCCAAGGCCAGATGCCAGCTGTGCAGGTGGCACATCCAGGGTTCAATGGTAGTGACTGCAGGGTCCTCACCAGGCTGATTTTGTGGCTAAAATCTTGGCTTCTGCTTGGTCTTTCTTTTCCTTGACTGTTTACCAATCCTTTCTGACAATGTGAGTGGGGTTGGGGTTGGGGGGAACAGACAACAAACATGATAAATTAATAGTATATTCAAAAGTGAGAATGCTGTGAAGAAAAATGAGGCCAAGTAAGGAAAACAAGGAGTGCTAAGGGGCTGAGATGTGGTGGTCTGGGCTTCATGGAGAAGTGACGTTGAGCAAAGATCAAAGGAGTTGAGGGAGGGGCCATGTGGATATCTGGGGGCCTGCAGGAGCAAAGGCCCTGACATAGGGTGCCTGGAGGCCTGAAAGAATAGCCAAGACATCAGTGTGATCAAAGTAGACTGAGTGACAGGGAGAGAGATAGAAGATAAGGTCAGAAAGGTGTCAGGGAGCCAGTCATGGTGGGCCTTCTGGGTCATTATAGAGACCTTGATGACAGCCATAGAGGGTTTTGAGCAAAAACATGCAATGCTCTGCCTTATGTTTTAAGAGGCTCACTCTCAGTGTCTATAGGTAACAGGCTGTAGGCAGACTAGGGTAGGAGCAGGAAGACTAGATGAGAAACTATGATGATATTCCAAGAAAGAGAAGATAGTGACCTGGACTTGAGTGGCAGCAGTGACGGTGGTGAGAAGAGATTGGATTTGGATGTATATTGAATAAGAGCCAAGAGGATTTGCTGTCAGGAGTCCAAGTTGAGTCCAAGGATGAGTCTAAGATGCAGTTGTCATTTACTGAGAGAGGGAGGACTGTGTAGCCTTAAGGGGATAACCAGGAGGTTAGCTTTGAACATCAGAAGGTTGAGACAATTCACAGTGCTGTGGACGGAACTTTGTCCTACTCCTCCCACCCACTTCATACATCAAAGCCCTAACTGTCAACGTGATGATATTTAGAGGGAGGGTTTTAAGGAGGTAACTAGGTTTAGGTGGAGTTATGAGGGTGAAGTCTCATGACGGTTTTAGTGCCCGTATCAAAAGAGCTGCTAGAGAGCTTGTTCTCTCTTTCTCCCCACCACTTGAGGACACAACAAGAAGGGGACAGTCTGCAAGCCAAGAAGAGAGCCCTCAACAGAGCCTGACCATTCCAGCCTCCAGAGCTATGACAAATACATTTCTGTGGCTTAAGCCACCCAGTCCATGGTATTTTGTTACAGCAATCTGAGCTGAGGCTGAATTGGCTACACTTAGATACTCAAGTAGAGATATTGAGTTGGCAGTTGAAAATCCAGCAAGCCTGGTTCTAAGGAGAAAGTTTAGGTATGGATGTAAAGTTGATCATTGTTGGTAGCTAGATAGTATTAAAGCCGTGAGACCAAGGAGGTCCTCTAACTGTGTATAGTGAAAAGAAAGCATCTGAGGACTGAGACCTGGGACATATCAACACGGGCAGATCTTAGACATTGCAGGTCCGCTTCCAGATGAGCACAATAAAGGAAATACTGCAATAAAGTAAGACACACAAATATTCTGGTCTCCCAGTACATATAAAAGTTATGTTTACAATATGCTGTAGTCTCGTAAGTGTGCACTAAAGCATGTCTAAAAAATGTTCTTACCTTAATTAAAATATACTTGATTGCTTAAAAAATGGTAAGGATCATCTGAGCCTTCAATGAGTTGTAATCTTTTTGCTGGCGAAGCCTCCTGCCTTGATATTGATGGCTGCTGACTCATGAGGGTGGTTGTTGCTGAAGGTTGGGGTGGCTGTGGCAATTTCTTAAAATTGAACAACAGAGGGCTAGGCATGGTGGGTCACACCTGTAATCCCAACACTTTGGAAGTCCGAGGCAGGTGGATCACT
This sequence comes from Sapajus apella, assembly GCF_009761245.1. NCBI lineage: Eukaryota > Metazoa > Chordata > Mammalia > Primates > Cebidae > Sapajus > Sapajus apella. Next base: position 3,612,547 of record NW_022436986.1, read on the forward strand.
TGAGGTCAGGAGCTCAAGACCAGCCTGGCCAACATGGTGAAACCCATCTCTACTAAAAATACAAAAAATAACTGGGTGCTGTGGCATGCTCCTGTAATTCTAGCTACTTGGGAGGCTGAGGCAGAAGAATTGCTTGAACCCAAGAGGTGGAGGTTATAGTGAGCCAAGATCACATCAGTGCACTCCAGCTTGGGTGACAGAGTGAGACTCTGTCTCAAAAAAAAAATAAAAATAAAAAGCAACAATGAAGTTTGCTGCACCAACGGACTCATTGCTTCACAAAAGATCTCCATATAGCATACGTTGCTGACAATATTTTATTTTAGTTTAGTTTTAGACAGAGTCTCACTCTGTTGCCCAGGCTGGAGTGCAATGGCACAATCTCGGTTCACCGCTACCTCCACCTCCCAGGTTCAAGCAATTCTCCTGCCTCAGCCTTCTGAGTAGCTGGGATTACAGGCACACATCACCGTGTCAGTCTAATCTTTGTACTTTTAGTAGAGACAGGGCTTTGCCATGTTGGCCAGGCTGCTCTTGAACTCCTGATTTCAGGTGATCTGCCCACCTCGGCCTCCCAAAGTGCTGGAATTACAGGCCACGCCCATCCTCTGATAGCATTTTAATCACAGTTTAACTTCATTCCAAATTTGAGTCAGTCTTCTCAAATCCTGTTGCTGCTTTATCAACTAATTGTATATACTACAGTAGTCTAAAGCCTTTGTTGTCATTTGAACAGTGTTCATAGCACTTCACCAGGAGCAGATTTCATCTCAAGAAATCACTTCCTTTCCTTATCTGTAAGAAGCAAATCATCTACTCAAGTTTTATCTTGAGGTTGCAACAGTTCAGTCATATCTTCAGGCTTCATTTCTAAAGTAGTTAACTTTCTATTTCCACCACATGTATAGTTACTTCTTCCACTGAATTTTTAAACTCCTCAAAGTTCTCCCTGAGGGTTGGAATCAACTTCTATTTTTAAACTCCTCAAAGTTCTCCCTGAGGGTTGGAATCAACTTCTTCCCAACTCTTGTTATGTCAATATTTTCACCTCCTCCCTTGAATCATGAGTGCTCGTAATGGCATCTAGATAATGAATCCTTTTCAGAAGGTTTTCAATTCACTTTGCCCAGATCCATCAGAAGAATTACTATCTATGGCAGCTATAGCCTTATGAAGGTTATTTCTTAAATAACAAGAGTTGAAATTCAGAATTACTCCTTGATCCATGAGCTGCAGAATGGATGTTGGGTTAGACATGAAAACAACATTCATTGTCTTGTATATCTCCACCAGAGCTCTTGGGTGACCAGGTGCAGAGTCAATGAGCAGTAATATTTTGAAAGGAATCTTTTATTGAGCAGTAGGTCTCAACCATGAACTTAAAATAGTAAACCATGCTGTAAACAGATATGTTGTTATCTAGGTTTTGTTCTTCCATTTAAAGAGCACAGGCAGAATAGATTCAGCATAATTCCCAAGGGCCCTAGGATTTTCAGAATGGCAAATGAGCAGTGGCTTCAACTTAAAGTAACCAGCTGCGTTAGCTTCTAATGAGATAGCCAGCTTGTCCTTTGAAGCTTTGAAGCCAGGCATGGACTTCTCCTCTGTGGCTATGAAAGTGTTCGATGGCATCTTCTTCCAGTATAAGGCTGTTTCATCTACACTGCAAATCTGTTGTATAGCATCGCCACCTTCATCAATGATCTTAGTTAGACCTTCTGGATACCTGTCTGCAGCTTCCAGGTCAGCACCTGCTGTTTCAACTTGCATTTTTATGTTATGGAGATCACTTCTTTCCTTCAACCTTATGAACCGACTTCTGCTAGCTTACAATTTTTCTTCTTTAATTTTCTCCCCTCTCTCAGCCTTCATAGCGTTGAAGAGAGTTAAGGCTTTGCCCTGGATTAGGCTTTGGCTTAAGGAAACCTTGTGGCTGGTTTGATCTTCTATCCAGACCATTCAAACGTTCTCCCTATCAGCAATAAGTCTGTTTTACTCCCTTATTATTCATGTGTTCACTGGAGTAACACTTCTAATTTTCCTTCAAGAACTCCTCCTTTGCATTCACAGCTTGGCTAACTGTTTGGCACAAGAGGCCTAGATTTTGACCAATGTCAACTTTCGACATGCCTTCCTCACTAAGCTTAATCATTGCTAGTTTTTGATTTAAAGAGAGTGATGTTCAATTCTTCCTTTCATGTGAACATGTACAGGCCATTGTAGGCTTAGTAATTGACCTAACTTCAATATGGTTGTGTCTTGGAGAATAGGGAGGCCTGAAGAGAGGGAGAGAGACAGGGAACAGCTGGTGAGTAAAGCAGGCAGAACACACACAACATTGATCAGTTAAGTTTGCCATCTTGTATGGGTGCAGTTTGTCATGTCCCAAAACAATTACAATAAAAGCATCAAAAGTCACTAATCACAGATCACAATTACAGATATATTAATAATGAAAATATTTGAAATTTCACTAGAAATGCCATAATGTGCCATGGAGACACAAAGTGAGCCCATGTTGCTTGAAAAGTAGTGCCAATAGACTCGCTAGACACACACTTACCACAGACCTTCAATTTGTTTTTTTAAAAAGTGATATTTGTGAAGTGCAATAAAGTGAAGCATAATGAAAAGAGGTACGTCTGTAGTAACAAGTGGAGGACAGAGGAGGGAAAAGAGCAGACTGAGAGGTGACATCCAGCAAGGGGGTGGGGGGCTACTGGAGGGCATGGCTTCCTGGAGGCCAAGGGAAGAATGTCTAGAAAATGAAATGTTCCATGGTGTCGAATACTGTTGAGAAGTCATGGAAGATGATGCAAAATTCAACATGGTCCTTTGAGGTGTGAAGGTTAAAGTGAGGTCGTTGCAGGACAGTTCTCTGGGCAGGCTTGGACCAAACCAATGTCTTCCTTGTTTTGTTTGTAATTCTCAAGCGTAACTGTAGAATGTGCTGGGAATGCAATATCCTGAGGTAGGGAGCAGCCTTGGGCCTTGTTCCTGTCCCTCCTAGGTAATGCAACGTCTTGAGTTAAGGAGGAACTGCCTGGGACAGTCCGGGTTCTGTTCCTCTCTCCCCTGGAAGCAGGATTCCCACCAAAGCTTTGCCCAGTGAGTCCTCTAGCCCTCTGGGTCTAGAACCCAGACTGGGCTGCCTTTTGGGATCTCCCAGCTTTGGTGCAAAGCAGGAAACATGCAGGCAAGACTCCATTTGCCCCATGCAGTTTTCTTGAGCCTTGGAGGACCAGCTTACAGTGAATCCTAGGTTTCTCTTGTTCCTTGCTGCCTGCCTGTAAGTAATAAATTGTTGCATGTGAGTGTGTTCTGTTTCACCGGACTCAGGTGTTGGGAACACTGCAGTCCAAGATGCAATGGGAGGAGTGCCTGGGCTCCCATTCCTGGTGGTGGATGCAGTGATGGTCTCCACTACCCTCCATGCAGTGGGAGGCTTCCCTGGGGCTGGTTGTTAGTGAACCTGCCTCCTGGTCAACTCCTTCCCAGTGCTTAGTGTTGCCCAGTTTTCCCACCAATCTGGCAGGTGCAAATGGCCTGTCGTTATTTTAAACTCCCCTGAGATTTACACAGCTATTTTCTTTGAGACCCTGGGCCTGGATTAAGTGAGAAGATGGTGCCTGGAGGCTGAGGGTGGACACTGAAGGTGCCCTCACTGGTCTTGTTTGACTCTAGGCTTGTCCAGGGTCAGATAGTTGAGGAGGTATGCAGGGGCCTCCTAACTGCTTTAAGTAATCCTGTGTTTCAGAAGGTGAACTCCAGAAGGTTTTTCAGTCTTCTTCACCTGTCTTATCATTAGTGGAATGTCCTCTCAGATTTAAGTAGAAAGTTTTCTGTCCACCTGAGTTATCTGTGTGCCTGTGAGCAATGCTGTGGCTTCAGGGTTGCATTAGTGAAACTATGTGATTGCGGGGGAGGAGGGTACTATTAACTGCCAATTTAAAACTAGAAATGTCATTTAGAAATATTTGAATTTTTAGCCGAGTGTAGTGGCTCAAGCCTGTAATCCCAGCACTTTGGGAGGCTGAGGCAGGCAGATCTCAAGGTCAAGAGTTCAAGACCAGCCTAGCTAATATGGTGAAGCCCCATCTCTACTAAAAATACAAAAATTAGCCAGGAGTGGTGGCAGGTACCTATAGTCCCAGCTACTCAGGAGGCTGAGGCAGGAGAATCGCTTGAACCCGGGTGGTGGAGGTTGCAGTGAGCTGAGATTATGCCAATGCATTCCAATAGATAGAGCAAGATTCCATCACAAAAAAAAAAAAGGAACTATTTGAATTTTTTTTAAAAGTCCAAACCACACCTATCACTTTGTGTACCTGTTATCTTTAAATATGCGTCTCATAGACACACTCCTGCTTACTTAAGTCCTGAAGGTTTTCAACTTTCATTTCAACCTTCATGTGATGGTTAATTTTATGTGTCAGCTTGGCTGGGCCAGATAGTTGGTTCAACATTATTCTGGGTGTTTCTGTAAGGTCATGGGTGGGGTTTGGATGAGATGAACATTTAACTTAGTAAATTGAATAAAGCAGATTGTCTTCCATAATGTGGGTGGACTTCATCCCATCAGTTGAAGGCCAGAATCAAAGACCTGAACCAAAGGCTGATTCAAGTAAAAGAAAATTCTCCTGCCTGCGAGCCTTCAAAATAGGACAGAACATTGGCTTTGCAGATTTTAGACTTGCTAGTCTCCATAATTCCATGAGCCAATTTCTTATAATAACTCAGTCTCTTTCTCACTCTCTCTCGTTGGAGAGCTAGGTGATAGATAGATAGATAGATAGATAGATAGATAGATAGATGATAGATATATTAGATATTTCTTGTTTCTGTTTCTCTGGGGAACACTGACAAATACAATGGGGAAAAACAGAAAAGACCCAGAAATTTAGCCAACAGGGCACTGTCAGGTGGCCTAGGTGTTGCAGGGCCCCTCAACCCACCCTGCCGATGTGCCTGGCACAGGTGAGCATACTCCTTGGCCCCTCTCTGCTTCCATTTTCTTATCCCATTAATAAGTGGTTGGACTGGATGATCCCTGCAGGCCCTTTCAATTCTAATATTCCAGGTTCCTTGAGGTGCTGTGTTACTGAGAAGTGAACACAGCCAAGCGTCTACACCATTTCCACCTTCTGAAGTGACATGGGCAATGTCCACTCCAGCACTCACACCAAAAAAAAGATGCAGATGTTGGCAAGGATGTGGGGAAATAGGCAGGAGAAGGCTTCAAAGCAGAGGGAACAGCATGATCGAAGGCACAGAGGTGGGAAATTGCTTGCTGGATTCAGGGAAAGGAGTGGTCTGGGGGCGGCAGAATCCCTAGGTGTGTAAAGGGAGGAATTTTAAGGCATGCGCAGCCCTTTGTGGTTTCCAAAGCCCTTTCACACTCCTCATAACTGTACCATGAGATCAATATTTTTTATGCTTATTTTACAGAAAAAGAAACTGAGGCTCAGATAGCAGAAGCTACTTTTCTAGGGTCATATGGCTGGGAATCAGCAGGGCTGAGATTTGAACCCAAATTTATCTGTGCTCTTCCTAATACCACAGAGCCTTAGAGGCTGTCTGACTGAACATACCTAAACCCCTATTTTGCATTTTCCTAATGACAAAGGAGTGTGCAATTTGTTAGACTAGCCATACAGTTGTTCTGATTCCACTGTCAAAGTGGGGTAGAAACAAATCCATCATCACTTCATCCAAGGTGTTTTTATTTTTATTCCCTCTCCTGCCAGCCCCCTGGAGAGCCTGGCGAGGGAGGCATATTTTGATTCTAACTGTGCTGTGTACATCCATGCCCGCCTGCATGTGCAGGAGGTGAAGGAGAGATTATAACTTTATTCTTGCTTGGAGGCAACTAGTTATGTCTGGAAACATTCGAACATCCCATAAAGCTCATTTCTTTTGCAAATGAGTCAGATAACACAGAACACTTCAAAGTGGAATTCCGTTGGGCTTTCCATCTGGCTGGCCTCTGGGGGAACGTGCGGTGCACTGCCTTTGTTAATCAGTTTCTGGGAGTTTGAATTTTATGCTGAAATACAAATAACTGTGTGTTCGTGGGGAACAAAGCCAAGATATGATCTCAACTGCATTTGGACTGAAATTCCCATCTCCTGCTAATACTCTCCACCTTAACTGCATTTGGACTGAAATTCTCATCTCTTGCTAAATGCTCTCTACCTGCCATGTGGAGAGCAACGAACACTTTCTTGCTCCAAGCAGCTGTGCTTTTTTATCACCTGCACCTAGGAAGGCAGGTGTGGTTGGGGCATGGCTGGCTCACCTTGTGGCTGATTGCTGTTGTCTGTATGAGCCTCACTTTCCTGTCTGCATGCACTCTCTGGGCTCCCATGGTCTCCAGAACCTAGTTCTCTGGACAGTCCTGTGAACTGGCTTGCTCCATCCACCCTCCTCTGATTGGAGAGGCTGGGTAGCTTAAGATGACATTTCTCCAATGCCCTGTGGTGAGAATCGTGGATGGGAAGTGAGTACCATCCACTGGGTATATTTGTATGAGTTTTGCAAATCAGCAGTGAGGAAGCCCCACTTTCCTGACCCCTGCTTGCTGTTCTTCCAGCGAGCAAGGCCACAGAAACAAGGTTTCCCTGCAGTAGGGTTCCCTGTCCATTTTCTAGCTTCCTGGTACCCAGAGCCTTTTGCAGCAGTTTTAGCCTTTGTATTCAAGCAGAGCCCCAGTGGCTTCTCAGAGGCAGTAGCAACCCCAGTGGGTCAGTTTTGTGTAGTCCTGAGAGCTCTTCCTGGAGCCAAATTCTTTAACCCTTCCAATGACTGGGCAAGCACCCATGCCCTGGTTAAATCCTTTCCTGCCTAAGGGGCCAGTGGGATTTGTGCTCCCTGCACTGAACCTGCTTGATACGCCCCTAGCCTGCCCTTGATAAGAAATTCAGTCTCATCCTAAATACAGTTGCCCCTCTGTCTCCATGCATTCTGCATCTGTGGATTCAATCAACTACAGATAGAAAATATTTGGGAAGGAAAAGAATGGTTATGTCTATGCCGAACACATACGAACTTTTTTTATAGTCATGATTCCCTAAACAATATGGTATAACAACTATTTACATCTCATTTACATTGTATTAGGCATTTAAAAGTAATATAGAGAAGATTTAAAGCATTGGGGAGGATGTACACAGGTTATATGCAAATACTATGCCTTTTGATATCAAGGGCTGGAGTGCTGCCTATGAATTGTGGTATTTGTGAGTGGGCCCTGGAACCAATGCCCCAGAGACCCAGGGAGAGCTGTGCTGCTCAGGATTTTTGCACTGGGGTGGAGATGGGCAGTTCACATATCACTGCCTGCTATCTCTGGTTCCAAAGTTCCATAGTAGCTTCCACTCTGCCACATTTGGTTGCCTCTTCACTATGTGTGTTAGGATTCTCCTGAGAAACACAGCCAGTGTGTGTGTGTAGAGGGAGAGAGATTCATTTTAAGAAATTGACTCACTCGAGTGTGTCCCTTCCCTGCCAGCTCCTGTGAACCCTCCTCCAGCTTGGGCTCTGCCCTTGACTAGCTGGGGCCTCCATGCAGTGGCTCACCACATAGAGGCACAGGTCTCCATGTCTCTGGATCCATGGGGTTTCCTTGCTTGGCTCTGTCCCTGTGGATTCCTGGGGAGTCATGGCATCCTCTTTGCTTCCATTGCCCCCAGTTCTGCAGCAGAATGGTGGGTGCAGACAGGCTCCCACTGGGACCCAGGGGCTTTTCAGGGGACCCTAAACCTGGGACCCTCCAGAAGTTTGGATTCTGGAGACCAGCTTCAAGATGAGGCTCATGCCCACCAGAAGCTCTCCTCACATGGCCAGCCTGGGCTCCCACGGCAGGTTCTGGAGCCCTCTGATAAATCCCTGTCTTCCTCTTCTGCTCAGCGGCACCCACAGGGCAGACATGAGAGTCCCTGGCTCCTGTGAGAGCAGCCTGAGCTTCTGGGGGGGCTCCAGCAGCCCCCTCCAGAGTAGCTCAGCCAGCAGCCTCTGCTCAGTCCCCTTCGGGACAGCCCCTGGCAGCTCCCATTGGCTTCCATTGGCTGAGGTTTCTTTCTCCTTTGCAGTGCTGGGCAGGACTCTGGGCTGCTCACCACCCCTGGGCAGGGAGCAAGGGTGTGACCAAGGTGTCTGTGAAATGGGGCTCCAGGAGAGGGCACACCGCACGTGAGAGCTGAAGTCACAGCCGCGGGCGCCATCAGTGGCTGGACCCCCAGGGTGGGCTGGGCAGAGGGCTGCTCTCCCCTCTGCTCTTGACGTCGTGCAGTCCTGCACTCACTCTATCCCTGGTGTGTCTTTGCATTCTGGTCTCAACAGCTCTCATGGTCGCACGTTGACTTCCCAGCTGATGCTATTGTTGGGTATACAAAGGAGAGCCTGGCCTCATACCACTCACTGCACTTTGCTCAGCACCATCAACACAGACTCTCAGAGAGTAAGAAGGACCCTGCTTCCGTCCACAGCACCTTGGGGGCCTTCTCCTGGTGTCTCCTCCCTATTGCTCCTAACCCGAGTCAGTCTTGGGGTTTCCAGGGAGCAGGAAGCACACAGCACAAGGACAGAATGAGTGAAGCAGATGAAAGCCACTTGTGTAGCACTTGGCGTCATAGGTGCTCAGCACTGAACGGGCAGGGGCTGGGAGGCAGAGAGAGAACCACACCACGCACCCAGCTCCCCGCCTCCCAGGCCAGGGCTCCACTTTCTGCTGGGCCCTGTGTGCCTCACTAATGTCAGCATTTGCCCAATGGTGGACTGCGGAAATCACCTCAAACATACATCTGACCCTAGGTACGTGGCATCCCCCTACCCATGGCAAGTATCTTCTTGGTCCATGTCTCGGCCCAACGAGTCTCCTTATTCCTTAGTACCTCCTTAATGGCCCAAGGTTCTAGACCTGCGCAGACAGCACGGCACGGCCTCCCCCTCATCAGCTCTGTGCTACTTCCAGCCCTGACCTGTCTTGAGGCTTCAAGAGGAAACCCTGGGAGGCCCCATGGTGGGAAAGGGAGAGGAAGGGGCCGGGCCGAACCCTGGCCTTCCACCTCATTTTGCTTCTGCCCAGTGTGGGACCTCAGGCAGGTCACAGCTCAAGCCTCAGTGTCTGTCTGCCACCAGAGAGGTTATGGGTCTCAAATGCTAGCCTCTGAAGCATTTGGTCCCCTTACCTCCTGGGCACAAACAGAAAACTCACCCGAGCCCTCAGGAGTCCTGCTTGCATTTACACACTGAGCTGGTCTGTGATGCCCCTCCTTAGTATGGCTTTGTTCACTGTCCCTCCACTTGTCACAGCGCCACTTAGCATGCTCTGTCTAGACTGCCTCACAAAGCCGGGCGCAGTGGCTCACACCTGTAATCCCAGCATTTTGAGAGGCTGAGGCGGGCGGATCACTTGAGGCCAGGAGTTTGAGGCTAGCCTGGCCAACATGGTAAAACCCCATCTCTGTTAAAAATACAAAAAATAGCGGGCTATGGTGGCACATGCCGATAATTCCAGCTACTTGGGAGGCTGAGGCAGGAGAATCACTGGAACCTGGGAGGTGGAGTTTGCAGTGAGCTGAGATTGTACCACTGCACAAGAGTGTGACAGTGTGAGACTCTGTTGCAAAAATATTTTTGTAATAAAAATTAAAAACTGAGTCACAAAAACTGAGAGCCCAGGACAGGGAAGGTGTAGTTGAGCAGAGCCACAGGCGTGACTCAGCCGTGGACACAGTGAAAGTGGGTGTCACCCACAACCATTCCCAAAGCTTGGATCTGTAAACCCTGGACCCCCAAGCCACCAATTTGAACATTCACGTATTTATGCCAAAGCGTCCTTCCCTTTTCCGGTTGAGCTACAACACAAATTCAAGACTCCTGGCCATTTCCATACACCCTCTGCTTCAGAGGCATTATTAAGCTACTTATAATTAGGAATAATAACGCCTGCAGGTGCATTTTAATATAGCACACGAAAGGAGCTGTGTGGGTTTCTTCATCACCCAGCACTAAGGCAAACAACTCTTCCCCTGTTGCCTAGATCCAACTGCTTCACTTTCCAATAGCTGCTCAACAGATGAGGGACCTGCTGACAGGCAGAAGGTCAGAGTGAGCTGAACAACTCCCAGGCACAAAGGACAAAAGGATCCCAAACATGGAGGGACTCACTGGAGGTCCCAGGCAGCTCGCTGAATTGTCTGGCTCTGGACGGTGGGGAAACTGAGAAAAAGGAAGCTGTCTCCTTTTGAGCCCAGACACTGGAACTTTCCTGGCCCCGAAATCATCTTTTTTCTTTTCCTTTATTTTTAAATTTATTTTTTACTTTAAGTTCTGGGATACCTGTGCTGAATGTGCAGGTTACGTAGGTATACATGTGCCATGGTGGTTTGCTTCACCTATCAACCCATCATCTAGCTTTTAAGTCCTACATACATTAAGTATTTGTCCTAATGTTCTCCCTTCCCTTCCCCCCAATCCCCTGACAGGCCCCCGTATATGATGTTCCCCTCCCTGTGTCCATGTGTTCTCATTGTTCAATTCCCACTTATGAGTGAGAACATGCAGTGTGTTTGGTTTTCTGTTCCTGTGTTAGTTTGCTGAGGATGATGGTTTTCAGCTTCATCTATGTTTCTGCAAAGGACCTGAACTCATTCTTTTTTATGGTTGCATAGTATTCCATGGTTGTACGTGTGCCACATTTTCTTTATCCAGGATTATAAGTCATTCTACTATAAAGACACATGTATACATATGTTTATTGCAGCACTTTTTGCTTTTTCACAGTCAGACCCTGCCAGAGGCTGGGTCACAGATTGTGGAAGCAGAAAATGACCTTCATCTTATCTAGTCCAACTCTTTCATTTTGGAAGCTAAGGCTTGGAGCGAGGAAGAGATTTGGCTCCAAGTGTCAGCTAGCCAAAGACTGGTCCTAAAATAATTGAAATATAAATAATGCAATGATCATCTGCCCACTCATCATTCCCTCACGACAGCACCAAGCTCTAGCTTTTGATGAAGAAGCCAAGACCCAGAGAGGTGGCGTCATTACCCTGATGGCATCGTATGACCAGCACAATTAAGGATACCAAGGGCTATTGTGATAACGTTTTTCTCAGTCTTTCCCTTCCTTCTTTCCTTCTCTTTCCTTCCCTTTCCATCTCTTCCTTCCTTCTCCATTTTCCTTCCCTCCCTCCAACCTTCTTTCTCTCTCTTCCTTTCTTTCTCTTCTTCCTTCCTTCTTTATTGACAAAAAAAAAAAAAAAGGTGTTTTTTTTTCCATCCCACAAGTTGGAAGAAAAAAAGTTTAACATTTCAAAAACATTCATACTCAAGAGTTGTTGAAGACATCTGGACCTTTTAAAAAGTTATTACAATTTTAATAAATAGGATGTATTTTAAAATATGTGAAAATGACATTCCATTTAGTTAAGATCAGTAACTTGTTAAATTGCCTTTAAGATCATTTCCCTATTGTGACATTTTTAACCAAGGTAAATTTCTAAGAGTTTGGTTATATTATTTCCACATGGTTCTCCGTAATCACATACATTTGATGCTTTCTAAGGCCTTCATAAATATCCCTGAAAATATTTGTCCCTTTTTGTATTCTAAATGTAGCCCATATTCAGCAGACATGTAGCAAACACACATTTAGGGAAGAGGATGGGGAGTGAGGAAACTAAGACCCTGTTGTCACACAACGGAGCTGAAATGATTCCAGGACTGAGTATGCACCAGACCTCATCCAGGTGTGCAGGTAGGAAGGTACGTCTGGCCACCACTCCAAGAGGCTTGCAAACTGAATAAAGGGAGGAAGCAGGTATCCCAGGTGCTGTGAACCTGTCGAGAAGGGTGAGGGGCTAGAAAGCCGAGGCAAGTCAGTTCCACTGATGGCAACAGGAGTGTGTCCAGGAGGAAACACTCAGAGGTCCATGCAGGAGATTTGCCAGAACCTTAAAACAAGTAGGCATCGGAAAAGGGCAATGCAGGCAGCAGGAGCCACACAATGGAAGGCTTGGTGGTGTTGAAGAACGTCATGTGTCTCCTGTACAGGACTGGTGCCTAAGATACAGGGACAAGGGAAGGGGTGAGGCATGGGGAGACTGAGACACTGATATTACATACCTGAGCTGACACTCGATTCCAGCACTCAAATCCCCTGGCCATTCTGCTTCTTTAGCAAACCAAAATGTCCTGATCAGTCTGTACCCTATTTCCCTGTAATCTGTACCCACAGGGGTCTCTAAGGAGCAGATGGTTAGGATGGGTCATTACTAAATGCCTGCCTGACCTGGAATGTCCAGTGCCAACCACCAGGCTCCCAGACAATGAGCATGTCCCTACTACTCCCCTTGCTTCAGTGACCCCATCAGAACAGTGCAAGACTATTTTCAAAACCTGTCAGCTCTGATAGTCTCAGCTCCAGGATTCAGAAGTCAATGCAGGCTGGGCGCCATGGCTCATGCCTGTAATCCTAGTACTTTGGGAGGCTGAGGTGGGCAGATCCCTTGAGAAACGGAGGTTGAGGCCAACTTCAACAACATGGAAAAACCTTGTCTCGATTAAATTAAAAATAAAAATAAAGTTTACAAATTTTAAAAAGTCAACACAAAATATAAACTTTATATTCCGTGAGCTGAGCAGGTGGCCAGCTTGCCGGCCAGCTGCTCAGCCTGGCACCAATGGCTTATCCTGCACCAGTGCTTGGCATGGGTCAGGAGGACAGTTTGGGAAGAGTCTCCAACAGACCGGCATGCCTGGTCTCACAGATGACTTCCCACCCCCATGCCAGTGGGAGACCAACAGAGACGGGTGGCCAGGGTGGAGAGCCTGGCAGGCAGAGCAGGTGGCCCGGGCACAGCAGGTCTGGGCAAATCATGTCTGGGCGTTGTTCTGGGGACTGTCAGGATGCTGGAGTGAGGGAAGGGAACACAGGCATGAATGTGCTCAGTGCACAATGGGGGAGGGTCTGGTGGGGGCAGGGGTGCTGGATCAGGCCAGCTTTGCAGAGCCCTGGGATTGCTGCCTGCAGACTGGACAAGAGACATGCAAGACCATAGCCAGTGCCCAGGTGCCCTGCCCTGCAATGCAGCTGCAGGAAGGACGGTCCACCAGGTAGGAGGATAGAGGCTGAGTGACAGAAATTTACCTGTCAGAGGATAAGGAGGCAGGGGCAGTGAAGAAGGTGAGCCCTGATGGGAAGGGAGTCCAGATCCAAGTTCTGTCATTGACTCCCGGAGTGATCCCGGGCATGTCCTCCTCTTCTCTGAGCCTCAGTTTCCTTGGAAACATAATGGGCATAACTGTTACTGGTTCTGCCTTACCAATAAGAATCTTGTGAAAAGACAAAATAATGAGCCAGATAACGGATGTTCCAGGGCTTGTAAAGTGTCAAGGCTGGACTGAGCCCCTGCCACCCTTGGCCTCATGGAATCCCAGCCTGTGGTCACTTCACAATTTCTCTGACAGGACTGAGCGGAGTCAATACATTATGGAGGAATGTGTGTGGCTGTGGCCGATTTTGAAGCTGTATTTCCATACCGCTCATCAGGAAAAACTGGGACAGACTTTAAAATGGGCAAAACATGATCACTGGATATTCTTCTAGAGCATCCTTTTGGGTTATCTGTTCCTTTCACTGTTTTCAAGCTGTCTTGCAATTTTACACATTGTAGAAAACTGATAGCAATGCAAATAATTCCAGTCCACAGAAGCACGAATAAATTTTGCCCACTGGAGATGCAATTGCTTATCGCTCTGGGGATATTGATGATGTTTCTGTCTATTTCAACATTCTGGATTGCCTACATGTGCAGTTCTGTGAATTCTCCTTTGAACGAGCCGTAACAGCTGATGGATCCCCTCATTTACTGAGTTAAATGAAGTGTTTGACACATGTTCATTTTATATTTATACTTGAATCATTGCATTCATTTTCTATTGCTGCATAACCAATGACCACACATTTATCAGCCTAAAACAATACCCATTTGCGAGTTCTCGGTTCTGTAGGTCAGAAGCCTGAGCGTGGGATGACGGTATCCTCTGCTTGGGTCAGCTGAACTCAAGGAGTCAACCAGGATGCACTCCATTCTGGAGTGTTTGAGGGAAGAATCCACGTCTGAGCTCATTCAGGTTGTTGGCCAAATTCACCTCCTGGAGGTTGCAGGGCATTTCCTTTTCTCTAAGCCCACAAAGCAACCTCTATTCTTTCCTTAACACCCAACTCAACTATCGGGTCTTTTGGGGAACCTTCCTTCGGCAGCATCACAGCACAGCAGTGGAAAGAAAATGGGTTTTGAAGTTCATTAGAATTTTGCTTCTGCCATCTCTAAGCTGTGCAGCCTTGGGCAAATTATATAACCTCTCTGAGCCTTTGTTTCCTCACCTGTAAACTAAGTATGATGCAATCTTCGATAGTAAGGCCTATCTTACTGACTCATATACAGAATAATAATAAAAGCAGTGACCACATATGGTGTGCTTGCCATGTGCCGGACACTGCTAAGCGCTTTATATGCATCTTTTACTTAATCTGCCTAACAACTCAATAAAGGAAATTCCGTTATTACTCCATGCTGCTGATGAGAAAACTGAGATTAAGTACGTTGAGCCCAGTCTTATCTGTTGCCAAATCCTGTGCTCTTGATCATTATGACATATTGCTTCCTAAAAAGTACTCAAGAAATTGGCATCCCCTGTCCCTCTCCCTTCCCCATCATGCCCACTCTGGACTATCATCATTGCTTCCTCTTTCCATGTGGCCCCATGACCCTCGTACACCCCAATGACTCTAATGCCATGTAAGACACAGTATCGGACTTTTCCCTGTGTTTCTCTTTCCCCAAGCCCCCAGCATTGGGTCTGGCACAGGGCAGGGATAGAGTACCATAATTCAAGTGAATTCATGAATTATCTTGAGTCCTTTTAGAAAGTGACCAGGGTATAATTTATAAAATAAAATGATTATTAACCTACATAAATAAAAGAAGACTGTCCCTTCCCCTCCATTCCCTTTCCCTCATGCGCTCTCAGCTGAGGCGATAGGCCCCAGAGGAATTCAGCAGCAGACAGATAAAAACATCAAGGCCTGTTCCAGCTTCACGCCAGACCCTGGAATTTAATTTAACTTATACAGACATCGGTGTTGACGCTCTTGGGGGCTCCCAGCGCAGCCTCACAGAACAGCTGGTAACAACTGTGATGGGTTCGCCTTCACACCTCAGATGGAATCACGGGGGAGTTCCACAAAGGCAGGGCCCTGAAAATCATTTTACAGGAAGAGTCTCGTCCAGTCCTACGACCTCAGTTTCAGAAGGAACTGCTGGGATCATGCCAAAATGAGGCCCAGGGATTTCCCCAGTGTCATAGGACTTCCAAGTTTTGATAATCAGTATTAAGAATGTAAACAACAGCAGCATTTTACAGCTTGAGGTGTGCAGTTCTCGTACGTAAGAGCCTGCCTTTCCTCTTCCCCATGTGTTCTGCGATTAGTGTATACTGTCACCAGCAAAGAGCAGACACGGGGTAGTGAAAGTGGCCCCAGTCACAGGGCATGTGGTTTACATGACATCCAGATTACCATCTGAACTCCCCACTTCGTTATTTTTATATTAAATTCTGACTTTTTATATTAAGCTGTGACTATTTTTATATTAAACTATGACTCTTCCATATTAAACTCTGATTCTGAAAGCAGATAATTCAGGGACAAAAACAGCTTTTAAAGTGAAACCAATATAGAACACGTTTCTTGTGATCTTTTTAATAATTTTCTATTGCCAGCTGAATTTAACCCCGATCTTACTCCACAGAGCGATTGAAATTAGAGTTTTAATTCACCATGTGTTTTGCTTTGTATGCCAAAGCACCTTGGAGCCTTTCCCTCAACCTCGATCTTGGAATTACATTTTCTATGTTTGCTTATTTTACAGCACACTGAACTCTGTCGATTCAATAAAATTTAAACATGTGCTTATTTACGGAGCACTTATCATCGCCAGGGCTCTGGGGCAAGTGACTTCTTGAGAAGGTGAATAAGACGCAGCCCAGGCCCTCAAGTAACTCCTGACTAACTACAGAGTAAAATCATTAGCTGGTCGTTAAAAAACAAGGTGGTAAAATAAAAATAAGTCTGGAAATAATAAATGACAAGGTTTAACTACCTAAATATTTGAAATGTCTCTGAAGCAAAAGACATTATAAATAAAACTAAAGTACAAATGACAAATTGAGGGAAAACATTTTCAACATTTATTATGTACAAAAGGTTAATAGTGTTCATGTATAAAGAACTTTCTACAACTCAATAAAAAAGAAAAACAACCCAGTAGTAAATGTGCAGAAGACTTGGACTAGAAATTCACTTGAAAGAAAGATACAGTGCTCAAACAAAGAAATACAGATTAAAATGACAAAAATAAGCTGGGTGCAATGGCTCATGCCTGTAATCCCAGCACTTTGGGAGGCTGAGGCAGGCAGCACACTTGAGGTCAGCAGTTTGAGACCAGCCTGGCCAACATGGTGGAACTCTGTCTCTACTAAAAATATAAAAAGATTAGCCAGGCATGATGGCGCAGACCTCTAATCCCAGATACTTGGGAGGCTGAGGCAGGAGAATTGCTTGAACCTGGAAGGCAGAGTTTGCAGTGAGTTGGGATGGCGCCACTGCACTCCAGCCTGGGCGACAGAGCGAGACTCCGTTTCAAAAACAAATAAAATTTAAAAAATAAGAATAAAATGACAAAAATATATTTTTACCTATCAGATTGGCAAAACACTTTTAAATATTAGTAAAGCTTAATGTTGGTGAGATAGTAGGGAAATATATACCCAGTCCCCAGTTGGGGAGTGGGTAAATTGGGAGAAGGTTTTAAAGGCAATTTGGCAGAATCCATCAAGGATTAAAATGTGAATCTCCACTGACCCAGGCATTTCACTTCTAGCAATTTATTCTGCAGATTTTTCATTCAGCTGCACAAAGATACATGCCCAAGTTTGTTCACTGCAGCTGTTTGTACAATGGGAAATTTGAATATTTTATATATATATATATAAAATTTGAGACATATGTAAAACTTGAAACATTATAGGTATATAGATTTGTAAAATGAATTAACATATAGGCATAACACATATTATAGATGTGTTAAAAATTGATATAAAATTATATTCAGTGAAAAAAAGCAAGGACTGGCTTTTTATATAATATATTCACAATTGTGCAAAACAATCAAAATGTAAGAATATGTATACCTATAGATGCCTATACATTTAAAAGGTCTGAAAGGACCTATACTACTCTATTACAGTGATTGTCTTTGAGGAACTGGGATCTTAAATGGCTTTCAAAATTTATTATACATACTTTTTCTATTTGAATTATTTGTCATTATAAAAATTTAAAAGAATATAATCTAACTCCTTTTGCTGATTCCTGTCCCCCAAGCCACTTCCTAAGTGCCATTTGGGTTGCCATGTCAATTTGCCATGCAAAGACCTGTGAACATTGGACTCTGGTCCACATGAAGACTCCCAGTTCTGTAGCTTGGGTGATGAATGGATTTTGACAACCTCATGCAGATTAGGGGAACACAGGAAGAATAGTAGGTGTGTGGAGGAGGTGGGGGATGAGGAGTACAGCTTACACATGTTGGGTCAGGGGTGCCTGGAGGCCTTGATGGAAATGGTCAGCAAATAGCTCGTCATACACATCTAAAGTCTAGAAGTCCTTGGCTTGTAGGTGATTACTGAGATCAAGATAGGGAGAGATGACACTCAGAGAGGCACATGTGAGAAGAGAAGATGCCCCAGCTGGGGCAGTTTAGAGCCACACTGGCCATCTTTCTCTCTCTTCAATTCACCCAACTGGCCCCTGCCTTAGGGTTTCTGTATAATTTGATACTTCATGTATGTCTTATCCATTGTTTCTTTTATCATTATGTAATGATCATCATTATCCCTAATAATGCATTTGACACTAACATCAATTTTGTCTAAATATCTATACCACCCTTCTTTTGGTCAATATTTTCCGAGAATGTAGAGCATAGGTCTTTTAATAAAAACATCTATCTGAGAATCTCTAGTCTGTCATCAGAGACTTTGGTCTATTTTCCTAGGCCAAAGGAAAATAGGCCATCTTTCTTTTGGTCAACATTTTCCTAGAATACATAGCATAGAACTTTTTATTAAAATGACTGAGAGTCTCTATTCTGCCATCAGGAATTTTAGATTTATTTTTTATAGTAAAATTTATGTACTTATATTGTTACTACCAATATACTTACATTTATTTATATCGTCTTATTTAACGCTTTATAGTCTCGCCATGCCTTATTTTTGCCTTCTGTCACTGTGATTGAATGTTCTTTTATTACATGTTTCCTCTCCACTCATTAAGAGATAAAACATACGGTTTCCATTTGTATTGGTTATCTGGATGTTTTATATGTATAGTGTATATCTTTGATTCCAATGTATATATTGAATAGTATCAAGTTTATCACTATCTATGCCTTCTTCCCAAACAATTTAAGGATGTTAGAACACCTTGGATTTTGTTACACTCCTGTCTCATTGTTGTCAGGTATTTTAGGTGCCTTAAGTAAAAGGCACCTTATTTTTATTTATTTTAAATTCTAGGATACATGTGCAGAATGTGCAGGTTTGTTACATAGGTATACATGTGCCGTGGTGGTTTGCTGCACTCATCAACCTGTCATCTAGGTTTTAAGCCCCACATGCATTAGGTGTTTGCCCTAATGCTTTCCTTCCCCCTGTCCCCCACCCCCGACAGGCCCCAGTGTGTGATGTTCCCCTCCTGTGTCCATGTGTTCTCATTGTTCAACTCCCACTTATGAGTGAGAATATGTGGTGTTTGGTCTTCTGTTCCTGTGTTTGCTGAGAATGATGATTTCCAGCTTCATCCATGTCCCTGCAAAGGACATGAATTCATTCTTTGTTATGGCTCTAAGTATTCCATGGTGTATATGTGCCACATTTTCTTTATCCAGCCTATCATTGATGGATGTTTGGGTTGGTTCCAAGTTTTTGTAAAGGCATCTTATTTTTATATTCTTCAGATAATAATTAGTACTTTATACTTTCAAAGCATGTTTAGATTTAACAATGTATTTACTAGTTCTTTCCTGACATAGATTCTTTCATCCTACTACTCGTTTCTGGGCTTGAATTTCTTTTACCTAAAACATACCCTAGCATAATTCTTGCAGAAAGGTTTGACTGGTGGTCAACTCTCTTGGTATTTGTCCAAAAATGACTTTTTCTGTCTCTCCCACAGTCCAATTAGTTTTAGAGTGTTGTTTTTGTTTTTAATGAATGGGTGGGTTATAGAAGTTTAGGTTTATCCCAAACAAAAATTATGAGAGTTCATTACCACTAGACCTGCTTTATAGTAAGTGCTAAAGTGAGTTCTTCAAGTTCAAACAAAAGGATGCTAACTAACAACATGTTTTAATTTTAACATATATAAAATTATAAAACTCAGTGTAAAGGTAAGAATATACTCACATTCAGAACACTCTAATACTGTAATAAAGGTGCATAAATAATTTTTAACTCTAGTGTAAAAGTTAGAAGACAAAAGTATTAAGAATAACTATAGCTATAATAATGTGTTAATGGACACACAATACATAAAAGATGTAAATTGTGACTTTAATAGAATAAAATTTGGGAGGGAGGAGAAGTTTTTTGTGTGAGGTCTGAGATAAGTTGTTATCAGCTTAAACTGTTATAACAGCTTTGTGTAAGCCCCATAATAACCACCAAGACCAAAACTAGTAGACACACTAAAGTGAAAGAGAAACAACTCAATAGCAAGAAAACAATGCAACTGAAGAATGGACAGAGGACCTGAAACATCTCTCAGAAGAAGACATACAAATGGCCAACAGGTATATGAAAAAATGCTCAATACTACTAATCATCAGGCAAATGAAAATTAAAAGCACAATGAGATACTACTTCATTCCAGTTAGAAAGGCCATTATCAAAAAGACAAAAAATAAAAAATGTTGCCATGGATATGGAGAAAAGGGGACACTTGTATGCTATTGGTAGGAAATTAAATGAGTACAGCCATTGTGAAAAAGTCTGGAGGTGCCTAAAAAATTAAAAATAGAACCACCGTATGATCCAGCAATCCCACTTCTGGGTATACAGCCAAAGGAAATGAAATCAGTATGCTGAAGAGGCATCTGCACTTACATGTGCATTGCAGCATTATTCACAATAGCCAAAATATGGAATCAACCTAAGTGTCCATCACTGGATAAAGAAAATGTGGCATATATACACAATGGAATACTATTTAGCCTTTAAGAAGAAGTAATCCCAGCACTTTGGGAGGCTGAGGTGGGTGGATTACCTGAGGTCAGGAGTTTGAGACCAGCCTGGCCAACATTGTGAAACTCTGTCTCTACTAAAAATAAAAAATTAGCCGGGTGTGGTGGCACGCGCCTGTAGTCTCAGCTACTCAGGAGGCTGAGGCAGGAGAATCACTTGGACCTGGGAGGCGGAGGTTGTAGTGAGCCAAGATTGCACCATTACACTCCAGCCTGGGTGACAGAGTGAGACTCCATCTCAAAAGAAAGATAAAGAAAGAGAGAAAGAGAAAGAAGGAGAAAGAAAAAGAAAGAAAGAGAGAAAGAGAGGAGGAAGGAAAGGAAGGAAGGAAGGAAGAAAAGAGAGAGAGAGAAAGGAAGGAAGGAAGGAAAGAAAGAAGGAAAGAGAAAGAAAGAAGAAAGGAAAAAGAAAAAAGAAAGAAGAAAGAAAGGAAAGAGAAAGAAGGAAGGAGGGAAGGAGGGAGGGAAAGAGAAAGAAAGAAGAAAGAAAGAGAGAAAGAAAGAGAGAGAGAGGAAGGAAGGAAGGAAGGAAGGAAGGAAAGAAAGAAAGAAAAGAAGGAAAGAAATCCTATCACTTGTGACAACACAGATGGACCTGGTGGGCTTTCTGTTAAATGAAATAAGCCAGGCACAGAAAGACAATGATCTCACTTATATGTGGCATCTGAAACAAGTTGAACTCATAGAAACAGAGAGCAGAATAATGGGTACGAGTGGCCCGGGATAGGGGTTGGGGAATGAAGAGATGTTGATCAAAAAGCAGAACATTTCAGTTAGGCTGAATAAGTTCAGGAGATCTATGCTACAGCAGGGTGACTATATTTAATAATGTGCTGCATACTTGAAAACTGCTAAGAGAATAGTACAAAATAATTTGTATACGAGGCGACAAGTATGTTAATTCACTTGATTTATTCATTTACAATGTAAAAATATATCAAAATATCACATTGCATGCTGTAAATATATATAATTTTTATTTATCAATTATACTTTTACAAAGCTGGAGGGGATAAAGCTAGCAACAGCTAAATTGAAAAATAATTCTAGAATGGTAATTATTTTTCATTAAGGTTTCTATTATTGTTGTTGAGAAGTCTGTCATCTTTCTTTTCTAATATAGAGACAGGGTCTTGCTATATTGGCCAGGCTGGTCTCAAACTCCTGGCCTCAAGCAGTTTTCCTACCCCAGCCTCCCAAATTCCTGGGATTATAGGCGTGAGCCACCAAGCGCAGCCTCACTGTCATTTTTAATAAGTCTGTCTGGTTGTCTGCTTTTGAGATCTTCTCTTTGTCTTGGTCCTCTGTAGTTTCACTCTGATATGTTTAGGATTAAAAAAAAAAATCCTGTTTGGCACTTGTGCTTATAGAATCTGAAAATTCTTGCTATTCATCAATTTGGGAATATCCTTAGTCATTAGAGATTTCATGTGTCTCATCAATTATCAACTATTTGCAGCCATTCTCCCTTCCAATAGTGCCTCTCTCAATTCCTTTCAGTTCTAACCATATGGAAACCTACTAAATGTGTATTGGAGCTCCTGACTCAATCCTCCTAGAATGAGCTACTCATTCTATCCCCTCAACTTCAATTTCACATTTTCAGTCTCTCTAGCTCACAGTACTGTATTCTGGGTAGTAGCCCCAAAGCTATCTTCCATTTCACTAATTCTCTTCAGTTGTGTCTAATTGTCTATCCATTGACTTTTTAATTTCAGTGATTATATTTTAGTGTCTAAAAGTTCCATTTGATTCTTTTCTAAATATGCCTTTTTATCCCCCATATTGTTTTGTTTTACTTGTCTTCAGTATCCTTTTTTTCTTATTTACCTTTTTTTTTTTTTTGAGGTGGAGTCTTGCTCTGTCAGCCCAGGCTGGAGTGCAATGGCGCATCTTGACTCACTGCAACCTCCGCCTCCCAAGTTCAAGCGATTCTCCTGCCTCAGCCCCGCGAGAAGCTGGGATTACAGGCACCCGCCACCATGCCCAGCTAATTTTTATATTTTTAGTAAAGACAAGGTTTCGCCATGTTGGCCAGGCGGGTTTCAAACTCCTGACCTCACGTTATCCACCCGCCTCGGCCTCCCAAGGTCCTGAGATTACAGGCATGAGTCACTGCGCCCAGCCATCTTCTGTATCTTTTACACTTTTTTGTTGATTTGTTTTTTTGAGACAGAGTCTCTGTTGCCCAGCCTGGAGTGCAGTGGCACGATCTCAGCTCACTGCAACCTCCACTGCCCCCCAGGCTCAAGCAATTCTCATGCCTCATCCTCCCCAGTACCTGGGATTATAGGCAAGTGCCACCATGCCCAGATAATTTCTGTATTTTTAGTAGAGTTGGTGTTTTGCCATATTGGCCAGGCTGGTCTCAAACTGCTGACCTCAAGTGATCCACCTGCCTCAGCCTCCCAAAGTGCTGGGATTACACGCATGAGCCACTATGCCTGGCTTTTACAAATGTTTTTGATCATTATGAAATAGTTATTTTACAATCTCTATCAGATTTTCAACTCTGAGGTACTTGTCTAATTCTGCTTTTTGTTGTACTGCCTGATTCTCACTTATTGAAGGTTGTTACTCTTTATTTTTTGTAATTTGCACTATAAGCTCATCTGTGTGCTTTATTTGTGGGAATTAAGGGCACAGGTCGAGACACACAAGTGAGTGGATCTTTTGTTGTCCACATTTCATTAACAGTTTGGCCCTTTGTGTTCCAGGCTTACTGGGTGGGAAGCAAGGAGTTATGATTCCATCTCTCCATATTGTCTGGAATCCAACCCTTATTTCCTGTGGACCGGTGTGGTCATCTAGCCCATGGTTAAAATCTCTTAACTTCCCTCATTTTTCCAATTCCCAAAAGTGGAGAACAATCTGTACCAGGGATGAATACCAAAAAAGGGTGGCACTTATCAGACATTTGAGACATTTATAAGAGACATTGTGCAAGAGGGGAAGGCTAACTGTAGTGGAAATCATTGTAATGGAAATGAATCTCATCTGAGGAGTGAGGGCCCCAAAAGTGTCTCAGTGCTTTTCTCAAACTTAAAGTGATATGTTCTGGAGGAGAGAAAAGAGTATATGGAAGGAGAGGAGTTAAAATCTCCATCCACTGATAGTCTCTGGAGCTTGACTGGCACTAGGACTTGGACTTTGCATAGTGGGCCATGGCAGCCTCTCGGCCTGCACTGGGTCTAGGTGTCTCCAGAAACAAAGATCCTACAGCCCTGCAACTAACCTAATGAGGGCAGCTGTGCAGGTTAGAGACGCTGCATTTGCTTCTAGCTGCCGCAACAAATCAGAAAAGATTTCTGGCCATGTAGCTCCTTTTGACTGTTTGTGTCTAATCCCATAGAAATTCTGTCTTGGAAAGGTAAAAACACATCAAATCCCACTGTTTTCCTTCTTAGCTCATCTGGAACTGAAAGACTTAAACACAGTCACACATTCTCTAAATAAACCCATTTCAGCCCCCAATTCTTAATGAAACCTAGCTTTCCCATGTGTCAGGATGAGCAAATAGAGAAAAATTATCGGATATAAAAAGATTTAATAGTTCAAAGGAAAGAGACTATCTTTGAGGAATTGAGAGAAAACGGCTGCCTCAAATCAAACTTATGGCAAGAAATAGGGGGAAATGTTGGTAAAACTCTAAAGTTGCATTCTCAATTATATTCAGGGAAACTTTGCCCCTGTAGAAAGAATTGGTCTGAAATCATACAACCTTCTTTTCAAATTAAAAGCATAACTGATGAATAAAAAGGTAACAGTCAGTGAAAGTTAGATTGGACACTGTAGAAAATCAAATTAGCAAATGAAAACATATGCTTAATATATTCTTCTAGAACCCAGTGAATACAAATGAAGAGGGATTTAAATGATGGGTAAAAAGATCAGAAATGTGGAGAAAAGATCAGGGTTTTTTTTTAACCCCTATAGAATTTCTATAGATAGTAGAAATTCTGGAAGGAAATTGTGGTAGATTACAAAAATGGTCCTCAGTGGGTCATGCCCCACCTGTGTCCACGCAATGTAACCATGACAGTCCTAGCAAAAGGCAGAGTCTGTCTCCTTGTTTTAGGGCTGGCCTGTGATTTGCTTTGACCAACTGAATGTAGTAGAAGTGGTCTTTTGTAACTTCTGAGCTTCCATTTTAACTCTTGGAACCCTGAGAACCATGTTGTGAACAAGCTCACTTAGCCTCCTGGAGGATGAGAAGTTATGTGGAAGGCAACCAAGACACCCAGCCAACAGCCAGCGCTAACTGCTGGACATCTGAGTCAGGCTACTTTGGACCCTCCAGCCCCAGTCAAGCCACTTGATGACTGCAGCTCATAAATGATTGATTGAAATGTTTTAAGAAGACACTTAGGTTTAGAGATAAAAAGTGCAGCAGGAGAACATTTCAGATTGCCAATACACAAAATTGTAATCAATAGTGAATCTAACAGTTGTTTTAAACCACTAAACTGTGGGAGTGGTCTGTTATACAACAATAGACAACAGAAACAAAAGAAGAATCATTATAGAAATAATCATGTACAGAAATTTCCAGAGTCCTCTTTTCCCCAGTGGAATCTGCTCTCATATCAGCCAGTCCATCAACAGCATGAGGAGCTCAATTCCTAGTTTCTAATTCACATCTTGACTGGTGATGTTATTGTGATCCCTGGCTATGACAGTGAGGTGAGGGCAGCACTAACCTGTAGCAGCTGACTTTGGTAGGTCATCTCAGAAACACAGGGGACACTTGATTCACACAGCACCCAGTGGCAATTATCAATTGTCATCTCTGGAATACAGGAACAGCCATGCCCCTGACTCATGCAATCACTGCAACACTGTGGGCAGTGAGGCAAGCTGCGATAGCTGGCGCTGGGGACTGACTGCCTTGGTGGGCACCCCAAGGCATGGAAGGGATCGCGTCCCCTGTTCTGGCTAATGCCTGGCTCTGGACACATGTGCCCTTCCACTCCAGTCCTTTCTGGGTTCACCAGCACCAACAACCAGGGGCTGTAATCCAGGGTCAGGAGGGGTGCCAGCGGGTACCCAATTCCTGGTGACCTCCCTGCCCTCAGACACAAAAGCCTGGTGCCCACCCACCCAATGATATATTGTAATTGTTTCAGTGATCTTGGGAGCAGGCTATGTGCACAAAGAATTTCACTACATTCCTAGAGTGACAAAGGTGACTCTGTGCCACTTCTCTTTTAAATTAGAGGAGAAAAAAGAAGTTTAATTCTGATAGTGATACCTGCCACACTAGATGAAAACCTCCCGCAGCCAAAGACTCACATGTTTAGATTAAAAATGATCATTGACTACCAGGGAAAAGTAATGAAAAGAGACGTGCATCTTGACTGACTTTGGTGATTTTTTTTTTAATTTCAAGGATAAAGGAAAATTTTTTTTTTTTTTTTTTTTTGAGATGGAGCTTCGCTCTTGTTACCCAGGCTGGAGTGCAATGGCGCGATCTCGGCTCACCGCAACCTCTGTCTCCTGGGTTCAGACAATTCTCCTGCCTCAGCCTCCTGAGTAGCTGGGATTACAGGCACGCACCACCATGCCCAGCTAATTTTTTGTATTTTTAGTAGAGACGGGGTTTCACCATGTTGACCAGGATGGTCTCGATCTCTTGACCTCGTGATCCACCCGCCTCAGCCTCCCAAAGTGCTGGGATTACAGGCTTTTAAATATCCAGACAAGGAAAAAAAGAAGGGGTGGGTGGAGTTATGGGCATCAAATTTTTCACCCACGGCACTAAATGCTGCAATGACACGTGTGTCAGGAGTCTCCAACACAACCTCCAGGTTAGATGGCTTGCTAGGAGAACTCTCAGGACCCAGCATGTAGTGGTATATCTGTTACATAGCTGTGAGTTCTACTGCTCACAGTATTGCATAGCTGTGAGTACATTTATTACAGTGAAAAAATACAAATCAAAACCAACAAAAGGAAAGCAAGGTGCATGGGGTGAAGTCCAGGGGAAAACAGACACAAGCTCCCAGGAGACCTCTCCCGGTGGAGTTGCACAGGGCACCCTTAATGCCAACAGCAAATGAATAATGGCAACATGTGTGAAATGCTGTCTACCAGGAAGCTCACTAGAGAGTCAGTGCCCGAGGTATTTACTGGGGGCTGGTCACTAAGGCACCCTCTGTCTGGCATACGCCAAAATTTCAGACTCTCAAAAGGAAAACAGGTGTTTGGCATAAAGCATATTGTTTGTAGAGTTCAGGCACAGTGAGCTGCTCTGATCCTTTTTGGGAATGATGGAACCCTCCCGAAATCCAAGTTCTCAGACACTGGCCAAGGGCCAACCTTGAGAGCAGGCCTTTCTGAGGATACAGCCTCAGGCCTGCTGTGTTAGCCCTTTCCAGCACAACAATGAAACAGAATTTGCAGATTTTTAGTTTAAAAGAGTATGTCCCAATAGCCCTTTCTAAAGTCAGCTGAATCATTTATTGTTCATAGGTCATAGCAATAGACAGACATTCTCAGATATGCAGAGCCTCAGAAAGTATAACTCTTCATACCCTTGCAAAAACCAAAGTACTTGAGTATTCATTTTCTATTATTGCTGTAACAAATTAACATAAACTTAGTGACTTTAAAAATACAGATTTATCACCTTCTAGTTCTATACGTCAGAAGTCTGACATGAGTCACTAGGCTAAAGTCAAGGTGTCAGCAGGGCTGGTTACTTTCTGGAGGCATGAGGGGAGAGTCTGTTTCCTGGTCTTTTCTAGCTTGTCAAGGCTGTCTGTTCCTTCATTCATGGCCCCTTCCTCCATCACCAAAGCTGGCAATGGCAGGGCAAGTCCTTCTCACACTGCCTCCTCTCTGACTTGCTCCTATAAGCACATGTCTCTCTCTGATCACAACCAGGAGCTTCTCTACTTTGGTGTGATTTATGCGATTAGATTGAACTCACCTGGATCATCCATAGTAATAGTTTACTGTCTCAACATCCTTAACTCAGTAAGGTCTGCAAAGCCCCTTTTGCCATGTTCCACAGACTGAAATGTAGACACCTTTTGGGGGCCGTCATTCTGCCTACCTCACTGTATTAGTCTGTTCCCACACTGCTATAATGAAATACCTGAGACTGGGTAAATTCTAAAGAAAAGAAGTTTAATTGGCTCACAGTTCTGCAGGCTGTACAGGAAGCATGGCTGGGGAGGGCCTCAGGAAACTTACAATCATGGTGGAAGGCAAAGGGGAAGCAGGCGCATCTTACATGGCTGGGGCAGAAGTGAGAAAGAGAGAAGGTGGGGGAGCCATGTACTTTTAAACAACCAGATCTCGTGAGAACTAACTCACTATCACAGGAACAGTAAGGGGGGAAATCCACCCTCTTGATCCAGTCGCCTCCCACCAGGCCCCTCCTCCAACACTGGAGATTACAATTCGATATGAGATTTGGGCAGGGACACAAATCCAAACCATATTACTCAGTAAGTATTCTAGATAATGAAGAAATGAGTCAAAATAAAGCTCACAGGAGTGGTGGGGGAGGATGGTACAGGCGTTCCCCAGATGGGAGAGGAGACAGAAGACTAGAACCAAATGTTCCATGGTGTGTGTTTGAAGAATGTAAATAGTTCCGTGGTAGGAGAACAGGTGGTGGGGGCTGAGGCGTGGGAGGAGGGGAAAGCTGGTTTGCAGTCAGATAATGAAGGCCTTGAATAGCAGGTACAGCATTTGTTCTGTGTATGAAGGCCAGGGGCAGGATCAGACATGCACAGTCCTGAAAAGTAAGTGTGGTGGCAGCGTGGACAAGGGAATGTGCATGGTAACACATGACACCTGCCGACCTCCTGAATTTGGCTCTGAGGGATTGGGAGGAGAGGGCAAAAGTGGGAACGCAGTGGCTTCTGTCATTTTATTTTCAAATCTTAAAACCAACATTCCCTAGGAGCCACCTGGACCACTTTTAAAATGAATACAGCTGTGATTGGTAGAGTGGTCCACTGCTTTGGGAGGTACCCAAGTCTGTCCCTCCACCACAGAGGTGAAGGGAGAAGATCTCCAGCTTCCTGCCCTCTGGCCGCCACGACACTCAAACCATTAAGGCCCCTGCCTGGGAGTCTGACTCATGGCAGTGGGCGAGATAAAGATGGAGCACATTCAGACCATTCATGAAAGTGGTTATCGTGTCCATGGTTGGGATCATCATTCCTGTCCAGGCTGAAATGTAATTTTCTACCCTAGCTTAATGACCTACAACTGCATTGATTCCTGCTCATTTCCAAACATGTTTCTCCGGCTTTGTCTTGATTCTGTAAACACGATTATCCTTTCAATAGATTATAATTTTTTTTAATGTTTGCTAAAGACAGTTGCTTTTGTTTGCAACAAGGAACCCTGGTAAAGTCAGTGACTCTTGCTATAAACCTGTGCCAAACTCTCTTTGGCACAGGTTTATAGCAATATTATTTCTCTTTTTTTTGTTTTTTGAGATGGAGTTTCACTCTTGTTGCCCAGGCTTGAGTGCAATGGTGTGATCTCGGCTTACTACAACCTCCTCCTCCCAGGTTCAAGCAATTCTTCTGCCTCAGCCTACTGAGTAGCTGGGATTACAGGCACTTGCGCCACGATGCCCAGCTAATTTTTTGTATTTTTAGTAGAAACACGGTTTTACCGTGTTGGCCAGGCTGGTCTAGAGCTCCTGACCTCAGGTGATCTGCCCATCTCGGCCTCCCAAAGTGCTGAGATTACAGGCGTGAGTCACTTCGTCCAGCCTTAAAGTTGTCTCTTTTATGCTACATTAGGCAGAACTGCAAGCTCCTAAATGACCCAAGTTCTTCTGTGAGGGAGATGGGCACCCCAGCTGAAAGTGCCCTTCTCTCTGGATGAGAACGCAGACCTAACTCTGAAATTCTCATAATCCGGAGACACTCCTCCAACCAGGTTTTAAAAATGACGACTATCCCTTTAACGGGCCACACTGAAGGCTTGCACAGCAGGCCCTTGTCAGAGAATCTTGTTGCAAGGCTTCCAGCATGAGTTGTAAATCAATTACAAACCACACCTGCCCAAGCCTTGATGCAAACCATTGATATTGAAGGGTCTAATGGTCGTCCTCCACATTGAGGCTTGTTCCTGAATTAAGGAATCTGGACAAAGTTTTCCGAAGCTCATCCACCATATAAAATGCATTCTCCTACAAGTTATGAGAGACTTACACTGCCTTCATTTTATAGAGGTTGCACACAAACTGCGGCTGGAACAGTGAGTGATGCCACTGCTGAACAGCCATGTACAGAAACCAGATTATCCTCTGACCTTCAGTTCCATATCTACACAACGGAGGGGAAAAGCCTACATCTCAGAGAGACTGTGACACTCAGGTGAGTTAATGGATTTAACTGTGAAGACCTACACAGACGTGCAAAAGTATAATTATGTCATTCCATGTCCTTCAACACGAGTTCAAGTAATAAATTCCCTCTGCAATTTAATTCTAGGAAAAAACTCTCTCTGCTAAAACAGGGATCCATGTGGTCCCTGCTCTCAGAAGTAAAAGATAACATTGGCAGCCAGGGCTCTTTTAGAGCAAGTGATGGAAACCCAAGTTGAAATAGTGTTAAGTCAAAAGGGGATTTATTGGCTCATGTGACAAGAAGAGGGCAGGGGTGAGGCTGGCCTTAGGAATGACCAGACCTGGGAATCAATTAATCAATCAACCCATCTTTCATTCTCTTTCCCCCAGTCTCTCACCTTTGTGCCTCTCTGCACATATGTTTTCTCTCCATCTACACAGCTTTCTCTGCATGCTGGGGAGTGTGGCTCCAAACCCTTCCGACCCTCTTCAGCTTAGTAACCGTAGAAGAAAAAGAATCTTCTTCTCTAGCTTCAAACTAAAACAGCCTGGAGAAGAACTGAGATTGGTTCTGGGTCCAAACTGAAGTTCCTGAGCCATGGAAATAATTTTGATGTGTAGCAGAGTTCCAGTTGTCTCCCAATATCCATTTTCCCCTTCTAGCTGGAGCCTCCCTTTTTGGGCTGGTCATATTGCTGCCCAGTTAATACATTTCCCAGCCTCCCTTGCAAATAGGTGTGGCCATGTGTCCAAGTTCTGATCAATGAGATGTAAGTAGAAGAGTTCAGAAGTATTTCTGGAAACTCATAAAAGGGAGAGATTGCCCTTTTCTCCTCCTTCTCCCCCTTTCTATTGCTAGAAGCATGGATGCAACGGCTAGAACACTAGTAGCCATCCTGTACTGTGAAGTGGCTTTGGTGATGAAAGCTACATAGGGCAGAAAAACAAGACAGAAATAGTCTAAGTCCCTGATACTCTGTCTTTTCCCTGCTTGTCTTGAACTGCCTCCTCTGCACACCTTTATGTGAGAGAAAAATATACCTTTATCCTGGTTTAGCCACTAGTATAGAGTCTCTTTGTAACCAAATCTAATATTTAGTGATATACAACTCTGGTTAGGGGTAGAACATCTGTTGGCAGAAGAGGGAGAGGTGAAACTTCTCAAGAAACACAAAACAATAGCTGTTAGAGTAGCCAGTGTCTCCCTTCCTGCCCTGGCCATTAGGAACCTCTCGGGTGTCTGGGGGTGTCCACCCACCACGCGTGCTTCAGCCTCTTTCTCTGACGTCCTCCTTTTCCATTCTGTGGTTAGTACCAATCCTGAGAAAAGTAGAGCCAGGGTATAAAATAAGAACTTCCTTTCCAACAATGTACTTCACGAAGCCCTTGTCCCCTGAGGTGTTCTGTAGAAAAATGGATCTGTGGTCAATAAGTCGGGGTTGGGGGGATACTGCCTACTCCCCCATGAGAGATGCATAAAGCACATTCGCATATTAAAGGCTCTGAAAAGCCTTTAAGTTAAAGAAACCCAATTAATTTTCTTGAAAACAGCTATTCCCCCACCTTATTTTACTGTAGAAACCTCCTGTCTCCCCATATAACACCTATTAACATCCTATAGGGAAAAATGCTTTGGGAAAGCTTGGCTTAGATAAATAATCACAGAAGTATAGTAGCTGTGACCTTGGCAACTGCTTGGGTAAGCAGGTATTTTAGCAGCATGGCTCCTGTTTAAACAATCATCCACCAGCCATGAGGACATGTTTGGTGCTGGTTTTACTTGGACCAGGACATCCTAGCTATGACCAAGGTGGGGCCTTGACCTCCATTGTTCTAGACCCCATGCTCTAATGTACACAAAGGCAATCCGTTTCCTTCGTCTCTGCCGTAGGAGGGTTAGAGACAGCTCTAAGTCTGTTTTGGGGTGGGATCGGTAATTGTTTAAACCCCAAAGAAGAGAACGGCTTCCGGCTTCTGGTTTGTTGGTTCCTGCGGGCTCAAACCTGCCTTTCACACACAGACCAAAGACAGGATGAGACTCAAAGCAAGAGACAGCCACATCAGCATGGGAAGGAGAGCTCTTTGTAGTCTTGGCCAGATGGAAGCCAGAGTCCCCCGTGAATTAGAACCCCCCGCCAGTCACCTGAGAAATGTGAGCCTTGACTCTTACCTCCGAGCAGGCTCTCACTGCGTGTTACAGATCCACACCAGCAGATTCCCGTGGGTCTGCTGAAGTCTGGGGAACCTGTCCTGCAGACTGGGAGGAAGTTTCCAGTTATGTTTTTCCTGGTCTGGGAGCACGACTTGGGATTGCTGGCTGGTGTATCCCCTGCAAACTGTTAGGCCCAAGGCTGCCAAAGGGAGGGACTGAGGACAGAGTGAGGGGGAGAAATCCCCAGGGCCCGTCTGTGGGGAGAGTCCCATTCCCTTCTGTCACAGAGACACCAGCCGGCGCCTCCTGCTGCTCCCGCAAATCCAAACCTCTCTCTCCTGTTATCCCCCAGATGCACAGACCCTTCAAGGTCCATCCCAGACACAGCACAGACTGGCCTAAACCTGGTACACCAACATTTCACTCCAGATCTGCCCTTTCTTGCCTGTGTGGCCTCCAGAAAGTGCTTGACTTCCCTGGACCACAGAATGTAGGTAATGAGGAGGATTAAATGAGTCAGAGCTCCACATGTATGCATCAATGGGAGATTCACATAGACATTTAAAAATGCTGCCCCTGCGTTGCATCCAGCTTTTTCTGATTCTTCCAAAGCAAATTTTCATGTGGGCTCTCTTGAATATGACTTGATTTTTCAAGAAAGTAAGACTTTTTCACCCTTTCCACTGTGGACATAAGACCCCTGTATCTGAAACTGAACTGGTAGCCATCAGAGATACTTTGGAGGCAATTTTGGAATCAGTTTTGATTAGTTCAAGAAATTATTCTTGGACATGCTCTCAGTGAATTAAATGTTCAGGGAAGTTTGGATTTTTTTATATTGTTTTGTTTTGTGTTGTGTTTCTTTTCATGAATGTACTTCAGTCTTAATTCTGTGAAAGAGTATCCTGGACCAAGGGCAATTCGTTCTCTTTCTGCTGTGGGGATTTCCAGAACAAAGAGATATCGAGCCCCAAACTGGACTGACTTCATAGATTGCAGAGGGAGAGAGAGCCAGCAGGATAGCAAGAAAGGGGGTGGGGAGAGAGAGAGAAAAAAAAAAAAAGAGCAGGCGCGCCAGCCACAGACAATGAGTGGTGAGAGTTGAGAGGAGGGAAAGGGAGAGATTGGTTTTCAGATCTGTCCTGAGCCTCTAAATTGTATTCATAGAAGTCAGAGCCAGCCTCGGTTGTAAAAGCAGCAGTTAACGTAACTATGGCCTTCTGTCTGAGGCTTCCTCAAGCTCCTTGGCGGATCAGTGGCTTAGGCACTGTAGGAAAGAGATCAAGCCCTGTTTGAATACATGAAATTGCTTTCTCACCCTTTCTTGGTAATAAAATCTGAAAACAGAAACTGGCATGGGAGTAGGTTTCAGCATTCCTGCTGCATGGGACACTGACAGTGCTCCACTCTCCGATGCGGACCCTCCTCCCTGTTCGTCCCCAGCACTGTCTTACTCCTCAAATGCAAATGGAACCGGCAGACCTCTGGACTAAACTCTTCCTTTGAGCTCTCTTACTGCCACAGAAAGTGAAATCCACCCCTTGAGGACTGTCCCCTCAGTGTCTCACTGCAGACCCTGAAGATCCCAGGGGAAGAAGACACCCCCAAGCCTAAGTGCAGCAGGTTTTTGAACCTGCCACACTCTCTAGGGGATCCCACATCTACCCACCAGCCCCAATACAGGTCAGGACATACAGGCTCATCAGGAACCCTGGAGAGGCCCAGATACTTTGAGGTCATTTAATGTGTAACAGACATTTAGCATAGCAAAGGCTCTGAGAAGTCCTGCAGTGAAGTAATTCTGTTTAACTAGGTGCTTTCCATGCCTAGCTAACTCTGGACCACTTTCCCCATGGAATACCCATTATCTCATCAAGCATAACTCCAAAGAATGCTGGAAAATGATGCACTGGAGGCATCCACAGACAGGTCTAGCCCCTCTGGAGAAAGTGTCTGATTCAGCTTTGGGGCCACAGAACCTGGCAGGGGCCCTAGAAAAGATATTGTGTGGGATAAGTAAATGAGCAAATTAATGAAATCATGCCATCGTTAGCCCAGGCTAAATCTGGGACTTATAACTGCATGCCAAACACCCTTTTACAGGGCAACTAACTCTGTGGCCAGTGCATAGCTTTGTTAAGACCAAACCTCCTTTCTCCTCCCCACCCCTCAGCATTGGTGCCAGTTACAAACTGGCAGACCTTGAATCAGATCTGTCGAACATATGTGTTTTGTTTGGCCAGCTCAGGGATTTTGTTATTTTTTAATGCTGTTAGGTAGGGCCTGACCTCTGCAGGGCAGCCAGACTCTGCCTCTGCCTGTCCTACCCCCGCCTCTTCCCACATTCGCATCACCTGCTTAGCTCCTGAAGGCTTTGCGCTTGCCATCCTGGGTTTAAATCTCCCTCGGAAGTTGGTTTTTCTACCTGCCCAGAAACATCATGAATTTATTTTGAAATGGATTTGCCCAGATGAGAAATCATGCAGCTCTTTAAACCTTAGACTGCCGTGAAATATTTGTACAGCCAAATGTGGCATAGTCCGTAACACTCTTAAGGTGACTCCAAGCCAATACTGATGAGGAGATGGGGATGGTCTCATCCATATGCTCATCTTCTCAGAGATTCTCAAGTTTTAGTGGGCATTGGAGTCACCAGAAAGCTTGTGGAAATCCACATTGCTGGGCTCCAGCCCCAGAGCTTCAGGACCAGTAGGTCTACATTTTTCTCAAATTCCTAGGTAATGCTGTGGCTCATGGCCCAGGGACCACACTTTGCGTTCTGCTGCCCTACTGCTTACCAAGCTTTTTCATAATTGGCATATTATTAGACCCCAACAACCAACCTAGGAGGTGAACAAGGCAGGAATGACGACTTCAGGTCACAACTGTCACAAGATGACTCAGAGAGGTTAACCAATAACAGAAGTTCACACAACTTGATATGAATTGAGGTCTTTTAGTGTCAAGTCCAGCTGCCTGCCAGCAAGGCTGTGATTGAAAGAGGCTGTCCAACATCACTGTTTAGGACAAGGGAACTGGACCCGTGAGCGACAGAGCCAGCATTTCAGGAAGTTACTTTCTGCTGGAGAGACCTCTACTTCCGAGGCAGGAGCTGACAGCCTCCCTCTGTCCCTTTCGGCCCTAGGACTCCACACTGCGGCCCTATGTGGACACGAAGGAAGAGGTTCCCAAGGAGCCCAGAAACCCTCCTTGATGTTTACTCCCATAGCGGTCCCAGACAGGGCAGGAGAGGAGCAGAGATGCCCGCTCACTAGAGCCAAGACATCCCTCGCTGAATTTTCCATGCAGCAACCAAAGCGGAGTGAGAGACAGGCACAGACTGCAGCTTCTGGGAGGGAGAGGCGGTTGGGGGGGGCACAGACCATATGGAGCAAGAGTGACAGAATTTGGCAGTGCGGCCTCCACAGATGGGCCTGCTTATGTCCAGACACAAGCTGAGGCCAAGGACTGAATCATCTCTCTAGCAATTTCTTGTTTCCAAACACGTCTTTTGAAGAATGTGGGGATGCTCTGTGCACACATCAGAAACCCTTGCTGGGCAAGGATAGGCAGACAACAGAAAAGATAAGTTGCTTTTGCAGAGTGGTCAGAGGAGTGAATGGATGGGCAATGAAGGGACCCAAAATGTCCACCTGATGGGGTGGAAGTCATTGGATAGTGAGAGGCGAACCTGGAGGTTTGGGCAGCACAGGGGGGTCCATATCAAGTGTGTTGGGTGTGTTTTCTGCCTTGAGCCTATAATGGAGTTAGCACCACCAACAAGCCCCACTGAACAGCAGACTGAGGTTATCGAGGGTAAGTGATTTGCTCAAGGGCTCGCAGCTGGCAAGGGCAGAGTCATGAGCGAGCAAACTGCATTCACTAACTAAGCATTCACACCTGTCTGAGGACCTGCCCTCTCACCACAAGCTAAGATTCTTACCGCAGTCTCCTAGGTGCTCCTTGTGCCTCATCCCCCTGGCATGGCCTTATTCCAATAAGTTACTGGGTTCTACTAGGGCTCCCCAGAATCTGTCTTCAGGATAAAGACTGGGCAGCTCTGCCTGGCTGATATGTTTTGGCTGTGTCCCCATCCAAATCTCATCTTGAATTGTATCTCCCATAATCCCCACTTGTCTTGGGAGGAACTGGATGGGAGGTAATCAAATCATGGGGGAGGGTTTTCCTGTGCTGTTCTCATGACAGTGAATAAGCCTCAGGAGATCTGATGGTTTTATAAAGGGCATTTCCCCGCTGCACGCCCTCTCTTGCCTGCTGCCATGGAAGATGTGCTTTGCTCCCCCTTCACCTTCCACCACGATTGTGAGGCCTCCCCAGACATGCAGAGCTGTGAGACCATTACACCTTTTTCTCTTTATAAATTACCCAGCCTCAAGTATGTCCTTATCAGCACCGTGAGAACAGACAAATACACTGGCACTCGGGCCCTAAGAGGCCAGGCTTTCGCCTGCCTTTCCAGCCTCATGGGTTTCATCCCCTGTGTGTCCTGGGGCTCGCCGTCCCCTGTACATGTTCAGTGCTGCTCAGCTGTAGTCTTGGATGGGAGCCCACCAGTCACATCTCCCTGTAGCTTTTCCACTTCATATCTTTCCTCATGTCTGTGTCTTTTCTCTCATTTAAATGCCTGGTCTTCAAGGGCTATGAATTTCTTCCTGGTGTTAGTCTATTTTTATATCACTATAAAGGAATACCTGAGACTGGGTAATTTATATAGGAAAGAGGTTTAATTGGCTCATGGTTCTGCAGGCTGTACAGGAAGTGTAGTGCAGGCATCTGCTTCTGGTGAAAGCCTCAGGAAACTTCCCATTATGACAAAAGGCAAAGGGGGAGCAGGCAGATCACACGGCGGGAGCAGGAGCAGGAGAGAGAATGGGGAGGTGCCATACTCTTTTAAAAAAACAACCAGATCTCACTAAACTGAGTGAGAACTGAGAACTCACTGATCACCAAGCAGATAGCACTAAGCCATTCCGGGGGGATCCACCCTTGTGACGCAAGCACCTTTCCTACCAGGCCCCACCTCCAACATTGGAGGTCACATTTCAACATGAAATATTTGGAGGAGACAAGCATTTAAACCCTGTCACTTCCCCCCCCGCCCCGCACCATGAATATCCGTTCCACCTGTGTACCACCTTATGGCTTGCAGAGTGCTGTCCCCCTGCAAGGTGTCATACAGGGTGGGTATTAGCCCCTTTGCAGACTGAGGCCAGAGAAGGGAAAGGAGCTGTCCAAGGTCTCACAGGTAGTTGGCAAAGCTGTAGAGACTGAGGCCCAGGTTTCCAGGCTTCAGGCCCAGTGCTCTTTCCACTGTGCCTGGGTTTGGGGAAAAGGTGACTTTACAGGTTTGAGAACAAACCACCCACCCACACAGAGATAGTACCCTTAGTAGGGAGGGCGACTGTTGTAGTTTCCCATTGCTGCTAGAACAAACTTCCACGAAGTTAGTGGCTTAAACAACACAAATGTATTATCTTAAATTTCCATAGGATAGTTGTCCAACACAAGTTTCAGTGGGCTCAAATCAAGGTGCTGGCAGGGCTCCATCCTTTTCTGGAAGCTCTAGAAAAGACTCTATTTCTTGCCTTTTTCAGCTTCCAGAGGCCACCTGCATTCCTTGGCTCATAGCCCCTTCCTTCAATTTTAAAGCAATCTTGGATCAGGTCCTTCTCCTATTACATCACTCCAACCTCCTCTTCCACCTCCCTCTCACACATCTAAAGGACCCTAGTGATTCCACTGGGCCCACCCAGATAATCAAGGATAACCCCCTTGTTTAAAGATCAGCTGATCAGCAACCTTAATTCTGTCTGCAACCTTAATTCCCCTTTGCCACGCAGCCTGACATATTCACTGATTCTGAAGATGAGGACATAGATATCTTTCGGGGCATTCTTTTGCCTACCACAAAGCAAAGAGCTGCCCGCACAGCCTGTCAATAGGATCATTTGGCAAAGAAAGTGACTCAGGCCTGGACCAGATGTCCACATGGCCTTGGAGAGCAAAGCCAGACTCTGGAGAGCACATGGACAAGCACCATGGCTTCTGACAGTCCAGCCCTTCAAAGCCTGGAACAACCTGTCCAGCTGCCTAGAGAAACTGAGGCTACCCCATTCAAAGGCATTAGGTGCTTTCCAGTGGGTTTCCCTTATCTTCATCTCTATCCAGCTGCCAGATCCACTACCCCTCTAACTAATATCAGGACATGGCAATGTCTCCAACCAAACCCATCTATCACTCCCCTACTCCCTCCCCTAGACTCCTTGAGATGGAACCCACTAACAGTGGAAACTGGATCACTTAGAATAGAATCTAAACTTCTTATCAAGGCCTTCAGGTCCTCTGGCCTCAAGCAAACATCCTCTTGTTCACAGAGCTCCAGGAAGACTTGCTTCCTTTCCATCACTTACACACTGCACAGCTGCCTGCCTCAGGGCCTTTGCATACACTGTTTCCTCTTCCTGTGGCTCTCTTTTTCTATTCTTCCCCTGGCTGATTCTTGCTGAGCCTTTAGGTCTCAGCCCAAATGTTGCTTTTTAGAGGACCCTTTTCTGACACCTCTCTGTCACCCCAATTAGGTCTCCTATGCCATTACCTCTCCGTGGGAACCTAACTCTTTACCTTCACGGCAGCTGTGTTTGGTCATTGTCTCTGCTATTGTTCAGAACAGGACACACTTGGACTCTGAGTTGCAGGACAGTCATCCTTCGAATAAAAAAAACTTCAGGATTAAAATGTGCCAAATTCTGCAGTTTCATCCTCTCTTTTCAAGGACCAGGAATGAACCCAGCCTTAGAAACACAGCTTCTCTAGGCTGATTTTTTTCATGGACTTTAAGGTTGGACAGACTCATTCTCTGCTTCCTACTCCACCAGCTGGCTGAGTGGCCCTGAGCAAGTAAGTCAGTGTGCCTCTCAGGACCAATGGCTCTGCTTTACCCAGCTGACTTTGGCCCACGAGGGTGGCGGAGAGGCCTTCACCAGTAGGCAACAGGAGGTCCAGAGGTCATTCGGTTAGAGCCCAACACCAAACAGAGACCAGGAATGGTGACAGCTAACCAAGGTGTATGTTGTCCCCAGAATGTCCTTTCTGACCCCTCCTCTCCTTCATCTCCCATCATCACCCTGCATCCTCAACTCAGAACACATGCTGCCTGGCCTGGTTCTGAAACATCATTATTGCTGCTCAAGGCCTGACTTTCCCATCAAAGACTTCCAGGGCGTCCTGAGAGCACTCCGAGGCTGGTCTCTGAAACCCAGAATCAACAGCAGCCAGTCCATTGAGGAACAGGCTGTGGGGCCAGCTCTGTGTCTGCATCCTCCATGTCAGATGCTTCTCTGCCAGTGGCTTCTTAGTAAGGCAGCCTTAACAAGCTCGAACGTGGGGTGATTCTTGGGGCAGTATCAATCTGCTCTCTGCCCTCAGCTTCCCCAGTGAGGCACACTCAGCTGAGATCAGGTTGGTGGTTCAGAAATCTTGCGGATGCCAAGGTTCTTGCCGCAGTGCGGCAGGTGGAGCCGGCATTCACCATCCTCATCCCTTCGTCTCATTCAGAAGCACCACAATAGTAACAACATGAATCAAGAAGGGCCATGATTTTTTCTGAGTGCCTACTATATGCCAGGCACATGATTTACCTGAATTCTCCTTTTGTTTTCCCAACAAACCCCTTTTACAGAGGAGGCAGCTGAGCACTGAGAGGTTAACTGACTTACACAAGGCCTCTCAGCCTGTAAGTTGAGAAGTCAAGATAAGAACCATGTTATCCCCAACCCCTCACTGAGATAATTATATTCACAAAAATGCATCCCATGTACACAACATTTTACAGCGTATAGAGCTCTTTCCCATCTGCTTTCGGCTCTGATCTTTGCTCAGTCCCTTGGGCTGAGTATTATTAGCCCATTTATTCAGATAGGCACATTGGGATTCAGAGCAAGGAACTGACTGGCTCAAATCAGCAGGTGTACAAGTTATCTATTGCTGTGCAACAAATCACCCTAAAACTTGGTGGCTTAAAACAGTACACATTTATTATCTCCCGGTCTCTGTTGGTCTGGGATCAGTCATGACTTAGCTGTATCTTCTGTGTCATCTGGTAACGGATGCAGCCTCTTCTGTGAGGCTGCAATGGAGGTGTCAGCCCAGGGTCTGTGGTCTCATCTGATGACTTGCCTGGGGGAGGATCTCCTTCCAATCTCATTCAAGTGATTGTTGACAAGATTTAATTGTTTGCGGGTTGTTGGACTGAGGGCCTAAGTTCTTCTCTAACTGTTGACCGGAGACCCCCATCAGTTCCTTGTCATGTGGGCCTCTACAGCATGGCAGCTTGCTTAATCAAAGTGTGCAAACCAAGAAGGCAAGAGGCAGGGGAAGGGGGAGATAGCAAGAAGGAATCCCCAGTCTTTTGCATTAATAGCCCAGTCATGGAAGGGGCACCCATCTCATTTGCTGTGTTTCTGTATCCATTAGACAAAAGTCACTAGGTCCATCCCAGATTCCCACCAGAACAGGGCATGGTTACTGACAGGTGGGGATTACTGGAGACAATCTTAGAAGTCTACTGACTACAGCAGGGAGCTCAGCTGGAGCCTGATGTGTGCAGCTCTGAGTCTGGCCCCTTCCTCCTGGAACTGGGAATGTGCTGGCCCAGTGGACCGATATAGCAGGCAGCAATCTACCCCTCATCCATCCTCGAGGAAGCTCTCAGGAAGAGAGGGATGACCCCACTTTAATTACACTGTCCCCCCCAGGGAAGCCGATGCTGCCTGTGCTCTTTCCTGAATAGTTTTATTCCCCCTTTACTGCCAGCCCTGCCTTTAAATCAAACCTGCTCTCTGTTCAAGTGCTCCTAGCCCCAGGCAGGAAGAGGATTTATGAGTGGGTGATCCAGAAATGTAATATAAAGGAGTCAGGACCCAGGCAGTAATGGAAACTGAGAGGTCCTGGCGAGGCAGGCAGCCAGGGCCCGCTGACCTTTGAGGCCCAGCAACCACCCTGCCTCCGCCTTTATGAAAAGCTTCCATCATCCTTCCCTTCTGCCTATCCCACTGTCCCTCTTTGCTGCCTGCACTATGGCTCCCATCAGTACCCAGAACCCCGGTCCCCTGCAACCACCTGAATCTGCCTTTCTAGAGCTGCTTGCTCCGTCTTCAGTCTTCTACATCTCCTGTCTCCCCTTCTCCCCTTCCCAAATCCTCCTGGGCTCAGTCTACATTGATGGGCTTCCATCTCCAGGCCTTTGCTCAGGCTGTTTCCTCTCGTGGAATTGTCCTTTTCCCGTGTCCCTGTGAGCAAACCTCCTTGAGGACTCCTCCCCTGACCTGTCCCTCTGTCCCTCTCTCATCGCACTGAGCATAGCGGGCCTAATATTGGAGCCCATTCTCTCCCCATCAGATGGAGACCTCTTTAAGGGCAGGGACTGGGGCCAGAAGCCAGCATGTTTCTGCCACTAGCTGGCACGTGGGAAGTACTCACCGATGGAAAGGAAAGTCCAGTTGAAAACCACCTCTGAGTGCAAAAAAACCCCAAACTCTCCTTTTGCTCATTCCGTGTGGGGGTGAGTGGCTGGTCATCCCCTGTTTCTGCCCCCTACTGCCTCCTGCTTTCTTCCCTGAAACACCTCTCCTGTAACAGGTTCTGGGTCTGCCTAGGTAGGGCACCTAGCCCTGCCACATGCAACATGCTTGGAACCTCCCACCTGCATCTTACCCAGAGCAAAGTCCCCTTCCCAACCACAGATACCCAAAGGGACACAGACATTTGTGCTCAGAAAACTTCCAACCCCCCACCCCACTCTCCACCTGACCCACTTGCACCGCCGAGGGCCTGCTTGTGTGGGCTGAGGATCGTCCCCGACTACCTGTTCTTTCCACCCCTCCACCCAGTCGGTGCTGTAAGCTCTTCCTTCTGTCAAAGGTGCTTTCAGGTGTGCAGTCTTCTCCCCACCCCAACAGCCCTGCCCTGTCCAGGGCGTGTCGCCTCTACATTGTTCTCCGCTTCCACCTCACCCCACTCGTTCTATTCTCCAGCCCAGGGACAACGGCCGTCATCCTTATCAAAACTTTCAGTGTTCCCCATGGGCTGAGAAACCAGGCTCATGCTCCTGGGCTGATGGTCAAACCCTCTGCCATCTGGCTGGCCTGGGGCTTCTCTGGCCTCATTCCCCATTTCCACAGCATTTTCACCCATGCTCCTCAGGGCCACTCACATGGGCCCGCCTCCTGCTCTCCAGTAGCCCTGCTTCTCTCCCACCTCTGAGCCTTGGGTCATGTGCTCTCTTCACTTGAAAATTCTTCCTCCTCATCTCTGCCCATCTAACCTACTGTCATTCCAGCTAGGTGTCCTTGACAGGTCCCTTTACCACTCAGAGCCTCGGTCTTCTCACCTAAAATGATGAAATAATACCTATCTCAGCCAGATGCAGTGGCTCATACCTGTAATCCCAGCACCTTGAGAGGCCAAGATAGATGGGAAGATTGCTTGAGCCCAGGAGTTCAAGACCAGTCTGGGCAACATAATGAGACCTCATCTTTACAAACATTTTTAAAAAATTAGCCAAGCATGGCAGCAGAAGCCTGTGGCCCAGCTACATGGGAGGCTGAGGCCAGAGGATTGCTTGAGCCCAGGAGGTCGAGGCTGCAGTGAGCTCTTCCAGGACAGCCCGAAGGCCGTCTTCTCCATGAAGTGCTCTCTGACTTCCAGAAGGCAGGGAGCTCTCAGTCCTCTGAGCTCCCATTACCCACACCAAAAGCATCTGTGTCTGGCCATCCTTTACTCCAATTAGACACCCTGGGTACAAGGACCCAGTCTCATTTACCCCTCTTCCAAACCCCACCCCCTGCTGCTGCCTCTTCTACGGAGAGAA
The DNA here is from genome assembly GCF_009761245.1 of Sapajus apella. Classification (NCBI taxonomy): domain Eukaryota; kingdom Metazoa; phylum Chordata; class Mammalia; order Primates; family Cebidae; genus Sapajus; species Sapajus apella. The sequence continues at coordinate 3,655,278 of NW_022436986.1, forward strand.
AGACAAAGGCATCCTTGGGGGAGGGGAGCCGTCTTGAAATCACTGGGAGGCGCCGGATGCTCAGTCCTACTAAGAAGAAAGCAGCCCAGAAGGCTGCACTCCCAGGGAGGGGCTCTCACCAGAAGTCCCTGAGCTGGGCCTGAGCCAGGGAGTGTTTGCGGGAGCCCAGGGGTGTGTGTGTGTGAGGGGTGGGGGACTTGGCAGGCGCTGGGATGATTATGATCCATTCTTGTTCCAGTTCCCCCACCTCATGTCTTTGTTTAGAATCCCCTGCTGCTCCTCACCAGGCGACAAGGGGGCCATGCACATCTCAGAGAAGGGGCAAAGGAGCCTTGGGAGGAGCAGTTTCCTTCCTTTAAAGGGAGACCTAGCAAAAGGGAGGGAGCCCTAGAAGGAGCCCTCTTGTTAAAGTGCATCCTCTGCCAGGTGCAGGGCTGGTGCTTCAGCCCCTTGAGTTCTGGCCCCCACTCCTCCAGTCTTGTCTGTCTATCCTTAGTCTCCAGCCTCTCCCACCTCTCCCTCTGGACTAGATCCTTCTCTTTCAACAACGCCCTAAATTCCCCCTTCCCCCTCCTCCCGTCCCAGGGTGCTGTCCTCACCACGGATGACAGCAGGCTGTGGCTCAGAGCCATGCCCTTCTCTTCCTCAGGCTCCCAGCCCATGCACTTGTCCAAGCCAATTCATTCCAACTCCTTCTTTTGCCCTCACTCTCTCTGACTCAGAAGAGTTTAACACACGATCACCAGAGCCCAGAGAGACAGCCCAGGTTCTATTCCCACCTCTGCTACTTACCAGCCAGGTGTCCTTGGCAAGTCCCTTCACCACTCAGACCCTCAGTCTTCTCGCCTAAAATGATGTAATAATACCTATCTCAGCTAGATGCAGTGGCTCACATCTGTAATCTCAGCACCTTGAGAGGCCAAGATAGATGGGAGGATTGCTTGAGCCCAGGAGTTCAAGACCAGTCTGGGCAACATAATGAGACTTCGTCTCTACAAAATTTTTTTTTTTAATTAGCCAAGCATGGCAGCATGTGCCTGCAGTCCCAGCTACATGGGAGGCTGAGGCAAGAGGATTGCTTGAGCCCAAGAGGTTGAGGCTACAGTGAGCTCTGATCACACCACTGCACTCCAGTTTGGGGAGTGAGACCCTGTCTCAATACAAAAAACACACACACAGAAAATCTGTCTCACAGGTGGTGAGGTAAGAACTGAGCAGCGCACAGAGCAGGGCCAGGCACACAAAATATGCCCCGTAGAAAATGGTGTTGTGAGGAATGCCCTGTCCTCTCTTGTAAGTGTCATGGCCACTGAGGGTTGAGCCTTACCGGTTGGTCCTGTGATGACCCAGCTTTCCAAATGATCCTTCTAAGTGTCCTTCCCAGGATCTTTCTTTTCTACTCCTCCCCTAAATGTTGACAGCTGCTCCCACTGCCCCTCCTCCTTCTCTGCCTGGGTAATCTCAGCCACCCCTGGGCTTCTGCAGCTGTGGGACACCATCACCTCTGAACCTGCGCCTCCAACCTAATCTCTCTCTCTCTCTGGAGATCCAGAGGCCCTTCTTGGCCCTCTCTAGCAAATTCTAAAAGGTTACATATATATGATTCCATTTATATAACATTTATGAAATGGTAAAATTTTAGGTATTAAAGACATATTAGTAGTTGCTAGGGTAGGTAGGTGCTGGGATGGAGGTGGGTGCAGTCTTAAAAGGGTATATTAATTTCTTTTTCTATTACATTTTTTTATTTTGATAGGTTATTGGGGAACAGGTGGTGTTTGTTTGGTGGTGATTCGTGAGATTGCTATGCACCCATCACCTGAGCAGTATACACTGCATCCAATTTGTGGTCTTTTATCCCTCACTCCCTTCCCATTCTTTCTCCCTGAGCCCCCAAAGTCCACTGTGTCTTTCTTATGCCTTTGCATCCTCATAGATTACCTCCCACATATGAATGAGAACATACAATGTTTGATTTTCCATTCGAGTTAGTTCACTTAGAATACTAGTCTCCAATCTCATCCAGGTCACTGCGAATGCCATTAATTTATTCCCTTTTATAGCTGAGTAGTATTCTATAAAATATATATATCACATTCATTGATTGATGAACATTTGGGTTGGTTCCATGTTTTGCAATTGCAAATTGTGTTGCTATAAACATGTGTATGCAAGTATCTTTTTCAAATAATGACTTCTTTCCCTCTGGGTAGATACCCAGTAGTGGGATTGCTGGCTCAAATGGTCATTCTACTTTAAGTTCTTTAAGGAATCGCCACACTGTTTTCCATAGTGGTTGTACTGGTTTATATTCCCACCAGCAGTGTGGAAGTGTTCCCTGTTCACCATACATCTATTACTTTTTTATTATGGCCATTCTTGCAGGAGTCAGGTGATATCACATTGTGGTTTTGATTTACATTTCCCTGATCATTAGTGATGTTGAGCATTTTTTCATGTTTGTTGGCCATTTGTATAACCTCTTTTGAGAATTGTCTATTCATGTCCTTAGCCCACCTTTTGATGGGATCGTCTGTTTTTTTCTTGCTAATTTGTTTGTGATCATTGTAGATTCTGGATATTAGTCCTTTGTCAGATGTAAAGATTGTGAAGATTTTCTCCCGCTCTGTGGAGTGTGTGTTTGCCCTGCTGACTGTTCCCTTTGCCATGCAAAAGCTCTTTAGTTTAACGAAGTCTCAGCTATTTATCTTTGTTTTTATTGAATTTGCTTTTGGGTTTTTGGTCATGCAGTCCTTGCCTAAGCCAATGTCTAAAAAAGTTTTTCCAGTGTTGTCTTCTAGAATTTTTAATAGTTTCAGGTCTTCAATTTAACCTCCCTGATCCATCTTGAGTTGATTTTTGTATAAAGTGAGAGATGAGGATCCAGTTTCATTCTCCAACATGTGGCTTGTCAACTATCTCCGCACCATTTGTTGAATAGGATGTCCTTTTCCCACTTTATGTTTTTGTTTGCTTTGTCAAAGCTCAGTTGACTGTAAGTATTAAGGTTTGTTTCTGGGTTCTCTATTCTGTTCCATTGGTCTATGTGCCTATTTTTATGCCAATACCATGCTGTTTCAGAGAGTATGGCCTTATAGCATAGTTTGAAATCAGGTCATGTGATGCCTCCAGATTTGTCTTTTTCTTAGTCTTGCTTTGGTTATGTGGGTTCTTTTTTGGTTCCATATAAATTTTAGGATTTTTTTTGCTAACTCTGTGAAGAATGATGGTGGTATTTTGATGGGGACTGCATTGAATTTGTAGATTGCTTTTGGCAGTATGGTCATTTTCACAGTATTGATTCTACCCATCCATGAGCATGGGAAGTGTTCCCATTTGTGTTGTCTATGATTTCTTTCAGCAGTGCTTTGTAGTTTTTCTTGTAGAGGTCTTTCACCTCCTTGGTCAGGTATGTTCCTAAGTATTTTATTTTTTTGCAGCTATTGTAAAAGGAGTTGAGTTCTTTGTTTTGTTTTGTTTTGTTTGAGATGGAGTCTCACTCTGTTGGCCAGATTAGAGTGCAATGGTACTATCTCAGCTCACTGCAACCTCTGCCTCCCGGGTTCAAGTGATTCTACTGCCTGAACTTCCCGAGTAGCTGGGATTATAGGTGCCTGCCACCATGCTCAGCTAATTTTTGTATTTTTAGTAGAGATGGAGTTTCACCATGCTGGCCAGTCTGATCTCGAACTCCTGACCTCAGGTGATCCACCCTCTTTGGCTTCCCATGGTGCTGGGATTACAGGCGTGAGCCATCATGCCCAGCCAGTAGTTGAGTTCTTGATTTGATTCTCAGCTTGGTCACTATTGGTTTATAGAAGACCTACTGATTTGTGTACATTGATTTTGTATCTGGAAACTGCTGAATTCTTCATAAAAGGATATATTAATTTCTGACTGCTTCTGTAATAAATGACCACAAACTTAGTACCCTAAAGCGACACAGATGTATTCTCTCTCAGTTCTAGAGATCAGAAGTCCAAAATTAGTTTCACTGGGCTAAAGTCAAGGTGTTGGCAGGGCTGCAGTCCTGCTGAAGACTCCAGGGGAAAATCAGTCTTTTGCCTTTTCTAGCTTTGATAGGCCGCCTGCATTCCTTGACTCATGACCTCTTCCTTGCATCACCTTAGCCTCTTGCATTCATCATATTTCCTACTTCCTGCTTTGACCTTCTTGCCTCCCTCTCACAAGAACTCCTGTGATTACTTTTAGGGCCTACCTGGATAATCCAACAGCACCATCTCCCCCTTTGAAGATCCTTAACTTAAGCACATCTGCAAAGTCCCTGTAACATTCACAGATTCAGGGATTAGGACGTGTATATCTTGGGGGATAGTGGTGGTGGCATTATTTAGCTTACCACAAAGGGTTACACAAGGAATTTTGGTGGTGTTAGAACTGTTCAGTATCTTGACTGTGGTGTGGTTGTATCCCATACAAAGACTCACCCAGGGGATAAGACTGTATAAAACCTAACACACACAAACACACACACATACACAACTGAGTACAAGTAAAACTTGTGAAATCTGAATGAGATACGTGCCTTGTATCAGTATAAATATTCTGATTGTGATATTATACTATGGTCTTGCAAAATGTCACCATTGAGGGGAAACTTGGCAAAGTGCACAAGAGCTCTCTCTGCATTATTTGTTACAACTGCATGTGATTCTACAGTTATCTCAGGAAAAATTATAATTATTACAAAAGGGCTAGGCCAGGTGTGGTGGCTCATGCCTTCATATAGTTTGGCTGTGTCCCCACCCAAATCTCATCTTGAATTGTAGTTCTCATAATCTCCACATGTGGTTGGAGGGACCTGATGGGAGGTAATTGAATCATGGGGGTAGTTACCCCCATGCTGCTATTCTCATAATAGTGAATGAGTTCTCAAGAGATCTGATGGTTTTATAAAAGGCTTTTTCCCCTTTGCTCATCACTCATTCTCTTTCCTCCCGCCACATGAAGAAGGACATGTTTGCTTCCCCTTCCACCATGATTGTAAGTTTCTGGAGGCCTCTCCAGCCATGCTGAACTATTAGTCAATTAAACCTCTTTCCTTTGTAAATTACTCAGTTTGGTGTATGTCTTTATTAGCATTGCAAGAATGAACTAATACATGCCTGTAATCCCAGCACTTTGAGAGGCTGAGGCAGGAGGATCCTTGAACCCAGGAGTTCGAGACCAGCCTGGGCAACATAGTGAGACCATGTCTGAAAAAAAGGAACTAGACTGAAGGTGTAGCAGAAGCCAACTTTGTTATCTTCTCAGTGCCCTTTCCTTATAATCTTGTGGTCCCGCCCACAAGGATGGGCTGTCAGCTGCCATGTGTTAGAAGCTGAGCTGACTCTCTGGACTGCAGGTAATGGCACCAGAAGTAAGCACCTGACCCAAGCTGAGCCCATTAGAGTTCATCCTTCAGTTGTTTGGGAATTTAACATTGGGACACCAGAGACAACCACCCTGTGGATGGCTGGACTTGTCATGTAGAAACATGACACTTGGAGTGTCCATGTTCTACCACGTAGAGGGAGGGACAGGGGACGCTCATTCGAAGACAGATGAGATCAGGGCCCCTGTGCAGAGATAAGCAGAAAAGAGCTGAAGAGGGTTCCCTGATTTCCTATCAGCTTTCCACTTCCTGTTTCTAGTCCTTCCTGAGATGTGGCCTGATTTAGACCTTGGATTTCATGGGATTCCTTGTAGCAAATCCCCTCACTGCCACTCCCTGTCCTCCTGCTAGCTGAGGAGGATTTCTATTATTTACAATGGGGACTTTGAGCCATGGCCTGCCCCAGCCCCGGGTGCCCTGGGGAGGTTTGTGTGCCGCCCCTCCAGGGTTCAGCACAGGGAGGCCATGCAAAGGGTCCTTTTTAATCTTAGACTTTGATCCCACTCCTGTCCCATATCCTGTTGGTCTGTACAATGCAGGAGCTGGCCTGTTGGCTGCCCTGAGAGCCCTTTTAGCTCTGCGGCTCTTTGCAATCAGTCCCACACATGGCGCACACAGTGGGAACTTGCTGACTGCTCATAGCATGGGGTGGAGGCCGTCCTGAGAATCTGTGCCAGAGGACGGTCTGAGGACAGTGGACAAACCCCAAACACTTTCATGTCTAGAGGAAAGGAGACTGAGAAGAGCCCAAGTCAGCTCCCCTCGGCAACCGGGAAACAATTTGCAAGATGGAATTCAACAAGCAATGCCAACAAGATCATTATGACCGTATTTATGGGAGAACGTAGAGGCCTGCGCGCTGGTTTTCATTATCGTGTGTACAAATGCGATGGCTCTGTGCAGCCAGCCTCCCACTCCAGGCGGCAGCTGTTGGCTGGTGCATGGTAATTTGATGTAAATTGCCCCCAAATATGGTAATTCCCTCCTCTGCCAGGGGAGTTTGAAGTCACAAACCTGGAGATGTTGGCAGCAGACGTTTTCTTACTCCTCCAGGCTACTGGTATTGTGGAAAAGGGTAAAAAGCCCGGAGATAATACTTACCTGCACCACCTCTAGCGTGCCTGCCGTGAGACCCGCAATGCACGTGTCACCTCTCTGAGCCTCAGTTTCCACATCTGTAACATAGGCACGATATCCTGTCAGGGTTGCTTTGAGGAATAGAAGAGATACTCCCAGAGCATCCAGTACAGTGCTTTTATGAGTATTCTTCTTTCAGACCTCAGCGGTGCCAGTTGCAGGAGCTGGGCAGTCAGCATGCAAGCGTGTCTTCTAGTCCTAAATGGTGGGTTCCCCCAGGCAGAAAACAGGAAGAGCAACATAATTCAAATAAAAGTGAAAGTGCTAGGGAGAAAATGTCTAACCAAGAACAGACTAAGGTTTAATGTCTTTACAATTCAAGAGCTCATTGGAATTTGTAAGAAAAACATCAATATCCCAATATGTAAATGAGCAAAGGGCTCAAACAGACAATTAGCACCAGAGAAAGACAAGCAACAATCCAACGCAAAGAACAATGTCTTTTCCCCCTTTAGCTTTTCTTTAATCCTCGGTGCAGGATATCAAATTAAAACAACCTCGAGATGGCTTTATTCCTACAAAATAAAATATATATATATATATTAAAAAGAGTTTCTAGTGGAAGTGATACACTCCGCTAGGGAGGTACCACCTACCCTGCAGCAGACATTTTGCAAGGTGATCTAACAATAGGTACCGAAAGTCAAATCAAGATAAATGGTCCAGGCATCTCACTAATGTGAATTTCTCCTGAAGAGAGTATTCAGTAGGAGGAAAACGCCAGATGAACAAAGATGCCGTGAAAACATTTGAGAAGCGAGGTATGCGTTGTCAGAGGAAGATGAGCAAGCCAGCCAGGAGGTTCCCCGCAGAATACTCTGAGGTGCTAAAAAGGGTAGCTGTGTTTTGAGGAGTAGTTTACCATGTGGAATAATGTTTACGGTGTATTTTTAATTTAAAAAAGAGAACGCAAAAGGCAATTTGTAACATGATGGAAACTCCACACATGTGACTGTACGATGCAAATGGTGCCTCCTTGCAAAGGATGAGACATTGAGAGGAGTGTGATATCCAGCAAGAGGGAGCCCTCCAGGAGGCATGAGTCCCAAAGGTCATCTCAGAGCAGCAGCAGCAGACAAGCTTTGAGGGGCCCCAAAAAGCAGGCCTAGTGCATGAGGTGGAGCTCTTTTTGGGGCAGATGGCAGCTCAGCTCAGAGAAGAGCCTTCCTGTGGTCAGTGACATGGGCTGGCTCCTGAAGTGGTGAGCTCTCAGGGGCTGGAGGCATGCAAGCAAAGGCTGGTGTAGAGCTGGGCAGCTGGACTGACGCACCTAGGATGGTTAAATGGTAGTAATCACATGTCTACTCATACCAGCCCATCTAGCCAAATATCCCCGTATTAGGCCATTCTTGTATTGCCGTAGAGAAATACCTGAGACCGAATATTTTATGAAGAAAAGAGGTTTCATTGGCTCATAGTTCTGCAGTCTGTATAGGATGCAGGATGCTGGCATCTGCTCAGCCTCAGAGAAGGCTTCAGGAAACTTACCATCATGGCAGAAGGCACAGGGGGAGCAGGCACACCACATGGTGGGAGCAGGAGCCAGCAAGAGACAGGGCAGAGGTGCCACATGCTTTTAAATGACCAGATATCTCAGGAGAACTCACTCATTGTCGTGAGAACAGCACCAAGGGGATGGTGCTAAAAGCTGTCGAGAAATCCACGTTAACGATCCAATCACCTCCCAACAGGCTCACCTCCAACATTGGGGATGAAAATTCAACATGAGGTCAGGTGGGGACACAGATCCAAACCATAGCAGTCCCTAAAAGGGAAACAGAGTAAGCCCATTTATTCATGGAACACAGGGAAGGAAAGAGGGAGACAAGGAAGGGGAGAGAGGGAAGGAATGGGGGAGGGAGGGATTGAGGGAGAGAGCAAGGGAGAAAAGGGAGGAAGAGATGGAGGGAGGGATGGAGGGAGGGAGGGAGGGAAGGAAGGAGAAAGGAAGAAAAGTCAAAGCCTGTCACATGCTGAGCAGGTATCTAATCCCTTTGTAAACACTGTCAGAAATTTATCTTCCTAATTGAAAAGCCCATGCGGGCTGGTTAATCCAGTTCATGTTAATGAGACCAAAACACATTAAAGCAGATATTGACTCCAGTCGTCAGAGAGTCAGGATTGAGGACACCAGGGGGAATACATTGACAAAAGTGAGGCTGAGGTCAGCCTTGGCCCCACAGCCATAATCCTGCTGCTCACTCACTCAAACCACCCCACAGAGAGACCCAGTTTCCACCCAGGGCCTGCAGGATTTTCATTTCTTATGGAGAAAAGGTGCTACTTCCATGATGGATGTCATTGACCCCCTTAAATGGAACAAAGTGGCCTTAAAAATAAAGGCCTAAATGAAAACATTCACTCTAACAAGTAGAGCAAAACAAGTTTGTTCATGTTTGATAACTTCAAAGAAATCATTACCAAGCCAGAGAGGGGGCCTTCTGGGAGGCTGGGGTGAAGTGATGCTCAACCAATGCTCGTCTCCTGCTCGTGACATTTAACCCCTCCTACAAAAGGCTAATACTCTTATCCTCAGCTTTAAGCTTAGTAAAAAGTCTCCCATCCCATATTCAATTATTGAGTGAGACCTGGACCTCGGAGCCATGCAGACCTTGTTTCGGCCTTGCCATCCCTCACCTGGACCTCAGGTTAACTGTGACTCAACTGCCCTGCCCCCAGTTTCACTCTCCCCACTCCCTCCTCCATGCAGGCCACCAGAATGTTCTTTCTATTTGCCAGCTCTAATCATGTCTTGCTCCCACTCAAAGACCTTACATGTTTCATGTCGCCTACTGGATAAAGCCTAAAACTGTCTTACGTCACCATTTTTCTAGCATCAGCTCCGATCACCCTATTCACCACTGTCCCAAATTCCCACTATCACTACATGCCCTAAGATCCAGCCATTGACCTACTAAGAGAAAGTGACTTAACTCACAGGGCTGGACTCAAAAACCTCCAACAGCCAGGCCAACACATTAGAACATGTAGTCATCTTGTTTGAAAATATTTTAAACACAGAGTATTAGGCCCATTGCATTGCACAAACGTCTCAGTGTTCAAATCTTTTTATGTAAATCATCTCATTTAACCCTCACTGCAGCTCTGTTAGGTGGATGTTATGATGTCTGCCCTGCAGGTGCTCAGGTGGAAAGGGACTCTGCCAAGGTCCCCCAGAGTCTGGGGGGAGAGCTGGAACCCAGGGACGGGAACTCAACTTAACCAAGTACTTCTTGCACTCTGAGCCTAGAGTTCCCAGGATCTGTTTTTCTTCTCTCTTACAGAATAGGAAACTGAGTCACAGAGAGTTCCAGGAACTTGCCTGCCTCCCAAGGTTACAGTGGTGTGTTGGGTAGATCCATATCCACCCAGCCCAATGACCAGTTCTTTCTCCCCATCCCAGCTGCCTTTCTGAGGCAGCCATCAAGAGGCTACGTTGAGGCTGCTCTTTGCCCTAGGCAGTCATTTTTCACTGGGTCCCAGGAACAGGGGTTTCTGGATCATTATTTAGAATGTAATGGGAAGTCGGCATCGAACCAGACAGCAGCTGTCATGTGAATTGAGGGATTCAATTGTCCTTGAGAAATGTGTGTGCTTTGGGAGCAGCCCCAGCCCTCCCTGACCCTGATCTAAATAACTCGTGGGAAGTTCATGGCCAACCCTGAACCTGGTGGCAGAAAAGCCTGAAACACTGGAGCGGCCACCAAATTTCACCTCCAGTGGGTGAAGGGCGTTGCATGCCCTCAAGTTGTTTCACAGGCTGCTTCGAAATCCTAAAGACAACACAGCAAAAAGTCACTCTCAGGTATGGTCATTCATTCATTCATTCATTCACAAGCATGTCTTGAGAACCTACACCTTGGCAGGTGCTGTGGGAGACACAGCCCTCCCCCTCAGGTCTCAGTTCAGTGGGGAGATACTCTGGTAAACTGTAAGGAAGAGGCCTTTTTATCCAACTCCTACCCTTCCCATCTGAAGGAACCGAGGCCTAAGCAGGGCCTCTCTGCTTTCAAAGAAGAGTAGGCTGCAGTTTTTCAGGAGGCTGAAGGGGTTGAATTTCTGTTTTCCTCAAGGCAAGCTGTAAGAGCGTTCCTTTGACAAGGTAGTAAAACATCTGTGTTTACAAGAGAGATAGGAGGAAGCTGGCAGCTGTGGGCCTCTGGGGCTGCCTCTGAAGGTGTTGCCTCAAAAGATACAGTCTGAGGTGGGTAGAGACATCCAGCTGCAAACAGCCTGTGCCTGGCTCAGAGCCGGGAGTGCTGGTCTCTTCTTCCTGCTTTAGAGACTTCTGGTCTCCCACTTGTGTGCTGGCCCACCCTGGCACAGGCCCCGTCTGGACTTGCTGCTCACTGAGTGGTTGTTTGATGGATGGATTTCATCTCATCTGTGTCTTTCCCAACCCTTCTGATCTCTCTGATTACCTAGAGATCAGATGGTTAACTCTGCTCTTTCCCCCTCCTACAAGGTCATATGAAGCTCCTCCTTGTCGTCAAGGCCTTTCACTGCAACCCGCCTTGCCAGCCTTGTCTCTCTTCCTCCCGCATTCGCGTGAACTCAGATCAAAGTTCTTATTGTTCCCAAACATGAGCTTTCTGTCCTCTGGGGTTTCACTCATGCTGTTCCCTCTGGCTGGAATGCTCTTCCCCACACCCTTTGTGCCTGTCCTTTAAGATCCTCCTCCTCTCTGCCTAGGAAGATAGAATTGGTGCCTCCTCTTTGAGTGTCCTTTGAAGTCAGTGCTTACCATAGTGGACTATATTAATGTCTGTGCGTCTGTCTGCCCAATTAGGCTTTAGGGCCCCGAGAGCAGGAGATGACATCAGGTTCCTCTGGGCATTCCCAGAGCCCAGCATGGGGCCTCACCGGGAGGGATGGCCGGGGAATGAATGTTTGGTGGATCTCTGAATCCATGCAATGGGAACGTGTATGTGGGCATCCTCTCCCTACCATTTTCAAGTGAATGCCCTAGCCTCTAAGTAGGTCCGGCGGAAATCGTGGCTATTTTTGGACAGCGAATTGGGCCAGAACCCAGACCCTGAACCAGCCTTTCTTCTCTCTGGTGAGGTGATGGAGAGGGAGAAGGAAAGATTTCGCTCTCCTGAGTACATCTCTTTTCCATGATGCCTGCAAAGGCTCTCAGGAAACACCAGCGATGACCAATGCATGGAAGCCCATGCACATGGCAGGCCAGAGTGGAGTTGGAGGTGCTGCCCCAGCAGAGGATACAGCCCATCAGCCAGAGAGCCCACCCTGCCTCACTGGACAGCACTAGCAGTGAAGTTTTCACTATCTGGCTTGTTGACATGAAGCTGGTACCCAGGCCCAGAGTCCTGTGTGGATACGAAGGTGGGAGGGAAGGGAGACCCTCCCCACAGGTAATCCCCAAGTCCCCAGGTTTCTGTGGAAGCAGAGCAGTAGTAAAAGGTTCATGAGGGGTATCTTGGTCTAGATGACTCTTCAGTCCACACTTGGGCCCTGGGATTGTTGGCCCTGGCACCCCTTCCCAGATCCTCGTGTAGCTGATGCCCAGCTCAGCCTGACACCCTGACCTCAGCACCTTGCACTGGTCCCGCTTGATGCTGCTTCTGGAAATGGGAAGGGTGATCCTTCCCCACCCCTGCTGCCTCCCAGCTGAGCAGAGGAGCACATGTGGTGCGTGAGAAAGCACTTCATAAAGGTGAAGCATGAGGCTCAGAGAAAGTAGGTTCATTTAGTTAAGATTATCATAGCATCAGCTGGGCATAGTGGCTCACGCCTGCAATTTGGGAGGCCAAGGCGGGAGGATGGCTTGAGCTCAGGAGTTGAACATGGTGAGATCCCATCTCTACAAAAAATTTAAAAATTAACCAAGCATGATGGCACACACTGGTAGTCCCGGCTTCTTGGGAGGTGGGGCAGGAGAATTACATGAACCCAGGAAGTTGAGGCTACAGTGAGCTTATGATTGCATCACTGCACTCCAGGCTGGGTGACAGAGCAAGACTCTGACTCTTAAAAAAAAAAAAGAGAGATAAGTGGTTTGTGTTTACTTTTGCAGTCATCCTAGTCATAGGGTCAGTTTAGCTGTGGTTCCTTAGGAAGAGGAAGACATCTACCTGCATCCTCCTGCTTGCTAACTGTGCATGTGTTGCCTGGTACTTTCTCCAGAAAGTACTTTGTTCATTTCACTCTGAACAGGGATGTGCAGAGGAGACATTCAGATTATTCTACCACTGCAACTGCTCTAACACCCAGGGATATGGGCAACAGACACTGGGTCATTGCCACAGAAAAACATCAGCCTCGCCCACTGCTGGGAACAGCCAAGGAGACAGAAAGGAAGGTGACCCCTGACTCACTTGCATTTTGCAGACCTCATGGGAGTGTGTTTACTTGGCACTTCCAGAGCCCCAGCTGCATGGGAGTGGGGAGAGTACAGAAAAACAGTGTCGGCTCTCCAGCCTCTCCGACCAGGAGTACAGAAGGGTGCTGAGCGAGCTGCCCCCCAGCATCCACCTCTGCAACCTCCTCAGGCTACAGAGCTAGCCAGGGGTGGGGCCAGCATTCAGACCCACCTGGCTGAGACACTGAGCCCTGCTCTGGACCACGAGGCTTCTGTGAGACGAATGACTTCGGGAGAATGTTTCTGGTGGGTGGAGAGCAATGTGTCCCGCCTGCGTCCTCCAGAAAGCAGAATCAACACAGCCAAGTACAATCCAGAGAGAGATGTGAGGGGCATGGGAGAGAGGCAGGACTGAGGGAGAGCCACATTGAAGATGTGCTTTTTCTTTTATTTTTGAGACAGGGCCTCACTTTGTCACCCAGGCTGGAGTGCAGTGGTGCGATCATGGCTCACTGCAGCCTCAACCTCCTGGGCTCACATAAGTCTCCTCTCTAAGCCTCCCAAGTAGCTAATTTTTAAAAATTTCTTTGTAGAGATGAAGTCTCACTGTGTTGCCTAGGCTGGTCTCAAACACCCAGCCCCACATGATCCTCCTGCCTCGGCTTCCCAGAGCACTGGGATGACAGGTGTGAGCCAGTTATCTGTTCTTGGTGTAATTGCTCCTCCTTTCATGGAGGGCTTACTTGGAGTCAGGTCTTCACTCTGTGGTTCTGTCATTCACAAAGCCTGACTTGGACTAGTTGGGAATAATCCCACTGAAGAGGTGCCAGTTAGACTTCTCCTGAGGCCTGGGGATCCCCAGAGCTAGTAGAGGCCCCACACTATGGCACTGCAGAACTGGGGATGCCCCAAGGCTGAGAATGGGAAGAGTCTGCAGGCTCCGGCAGGTCAGAGTCGAGGGGGCCGGGGCTTGCGGCTCCAGTGGTAGAGAAGGAAGGCTGAAAAGAGGAGCCCAATCCTAGTCCTCTAGGTGGTGATCTGTGGCACAGCAGGATCAAAAGACGAACAGAGGCCAGGGGCACAGGACGTCTGGGATCCAGGTCCCACTTTTCCATGGCTTACTGTGTGCTGTTGAGCAGGCCCCTTCCCCTCTCTGGACTTCAGTTTCCCTGCTTGTAGAACAAGAACTAACTGGCCTCTAAGTTCACTCTCCAGCTCTGGAATTCTGTGGGTCAAAGAGAAATCTCCCTTAGTTAGCAGCTGCTCCTGCACAAACCCACAATCACATGAAGATACAAGCAGATCATTCTGTATTCACTGGGAAATTAATTCCCTGAATCACTCTTCTCCACCAAGTGCTTGTTGTTGCCTCTCCAGATCTCCACACCAGAGCCACGAGTTTCAGGTAGCTCTACATTTGACACAATTTCTTGCCATGCCAAAGAAATCTCTTCTTCCAGATCACAGCTGAATGGAGTCATCTGCAACATGAAGCTGAAGATAAAGCCGCAGAAAGACTGCTGCGTGTTGTGAGTGGAGAAGAGGTCAGAAACAACCCTTCAGCCCAGGGAGCCAGGGACAAGCTTGGGATGCTGGGCCTTGGCCACAATGTAGGTCAGAGAGAGGGATGGCCTGCATCCCCTGAAACTGTCCCTCCTCACAACAGTCTCCAGAGTTAGGTACCTCTCCCCCATTCTGCAAGTGAGGAAAGGGAGGCTCAGAGAGGTGCAGTCCCCCACCCAAAGTCGCACAGCCAATGGCCAAATCAGGCTTCAAAATGAAGTCTGTCTGGCTTTCCACTGTGCTGCACAACCTCCCCCTGACACTGATGTGTTGGTAAGCAGGTCCCCTTTAGTGAAGTCTCCCTTCAAGGCCAAGAGCTGGGGGGACTCAGCTCTTATCACAGGGCTGGCAGACACACAACAGTTGCTCAGCAAATGCTGGTGGAGCAAAATTGAATAGAATTTCCACCAGCACCCACCCAACACTTGAAATTGACAGACAGGTGATCTCCCATTTGGGCCCTGGTGTGTGTCATCTCTGCAATGGCTCCCGTGGAGTTGAGCAGACAGGAGAAGTGTTTCAGTCCCAGCAGGAGGCACAAGGTCATACTCTTGGAAGGAATTAATAATATCCAAGGAATTCCTCTGGAACAGTGGGGGGGAATAAAGGTTCTTCAAAGAAGGCCTAATAGCAAATTTTCTGGATTTTCCAGCTAATTTGAAGGTACCTACGTGGAACATTTTCTTGTCAGAAAAGATTTTAAAATACATTCATTCAGTGTGACATGATAATTGGGCCTGGCTGCCTGATGAATGCCTTTTATCTATTCCTGAGCTATTGTTCGCTGGTATTGAGCTGATGGGCTGGAACCGGCACTTTGTTAAATGTACAAACAGAGCCACTTGCAATGATTCTGGTCACCAGATGCAATGGGGTGTCAGAGGTGCAACGGGCTGGTAATGATAGTGTCAGAGGAGGAAGGAACTTTAGCGATTAGGGAAGGCAAATTCTTCACTGTATACCTGGAGAGATCGAGAGTCAGGCATGAGCAGGCACCCACTGTGGGGGTGGCAGAAGCGGGACTGAGACCTGGCGGTCCTGCCCAGATGCTGAGCATCCTCTCCTGCCTTCTGAGGATCCTGTGGAGAGTGGCGGAGCAATGGCCAGCCTGTGTCCCTGCAAAGCTGCTCACACCCCCACTGGATCCTCTGCTGGTGCGCGCTCCGCTCTGCTCTGGCTTCGTGGCAGGGCTTGGCTGCCAGGTGGAATGCATTTCTGACAGCTGACTTTTCTCAGCTATGCAATGTTATTATCAAATCAACTATTTTCACAGGCCCTTTTCTCTCTCTCCTTTCATGTTTTCCTTTATTTTAATACCTTTGTTAAGACAATGGCTTTGATAAGATTATCCAGGCCTGGCCATCTGATAATCATTTGCAAAGGCTCCATGTTTCTTTACCAACACCCTTTCTGAGAAGGAAGGACTTCTTTGGACTTAATGCTTCTTCAACTTCATATATAATTTTTTGGTTTTATCTGAATCTGAAATTTCTCCACTTTTTTTTTTTAAACATTTTCTTTTAGAGTAACTCTGAGCCTTCCGTATGTTGATAAGGTGTTTGCAAAGCTATGGTTTGGTTTTTCTGCTTTGTCAGAGCAGAGCTACTAGTTTTCTCTTGAAAGACTCAGTGTATTATTAGGAATGCCCTTCACTAACATTTAACAAATAAAACAGTTCCATCGGGACTGTGAAGTTGACATTTTCATTGTTTTCCTTAGAAAACACTGCTGTGTTAATCATACCTCAAGGGATTCCATGTTTTGAACAAGTGAAGTAACAAAGGCCCAGGCTAGGGAGTGCGTGTATATGCACACGCGTTGGCGTTTGCGATATATGTGTGTCTATGGGTTTATGCGTAAGTCTGCGTGTCAGAATGTGTATTCATGACTTTGCACATGGCTGTTTGTCTGCTAATGATAATTGGTTATATACCTGTCTGTATTAATGGTCTGTGTACATGTGTGTGTGCATGTGTGTATAGATGAACCTACGTAAACCTGTCTGTGTGTATCTGAACATATATACTCTGTATGTGGATACATGCTTTGTGTGCCTCTGTGGGTGTCTCTTATGCACTGTGACTGTGTTCATGAGTGCATGTCTGCGTGCATACTTGCTGGTGTTTATATACATCCATAGTCATGTACTACATAAGGATGCTTCCATCCACGACAGACCACATATGCAATAGTGGCCCAGTGAAATCATAATATGGAATTTTTAACTGTGCCTTTTTTATGTTTATCTATGCTTAGATATACAAATCCTTATCATTGTGTTACAGTTCCCTAGAGCGTTCAGTGCAGTGCCTGCTGTGCAGGTCTGTAGCCTAGAGCAAGAGGCTTTTCCATCCATATAGCTTCAGCGTGTAGGAGGCGCTGCCATCTAGGTTTGTGTAAGTTCACTCTATGATGTTCACACAAAGAGGAAATTGCCTAATGACGACTTTCTCAGAATGCATCCGTGTTAAGTGACGCATGACTGCATACAGATAGACACATATGTGTGAGTGCTGTGTAGGTGATGATTGGTGAGTCTGTGTGCATCCATATGTCTGAATGTAGGCACATGTGTGTAGATATGTCTTTGTCCATGTTTCTCTACTTCAGTGTTTCCATGCCACGCGGACACCCGGTTCTGTGTGCAGAGCCTCCTATAAACACGTACACAGCACCCTCCAGTGGATATCGGTGGAAAGCACCCTTAAAACAAAACAAAATCCAAAAAAAAAAAAAAAAAAGAAAGCAGGATCTGAATCGCTTCCTAATTCAAGACTGGTTTGTCATCACACGAAGGGTGAAGTTTTCAGGATGGTCCTTGAGAAAACCTGGAAAGAGCGTGCTTCTGGAATGGACACATACTTCACAGTTTTCCCTACGGGGGTCCAGCCTGCCAGCAGTTGCTTCATGGTGTGGGGGTGAAAGGAGAGAGACAGGATCACTGGGTGGGTCCTTGAGCCAGGAGGGAGGTAGACGACATGCGTCAGACATGGTCAGGAGCAACTCTACTCAGAGCTGCCACGTTTGCTGGGGCCCTGCCTTCTCTATTGCCCCAGTCAGGCCCAGTTTCAAGAACATGGAATTCACATTCAGACCATGCCCTTCATGCACCATGCCAAGTCCCACTCTTCTGGGAAATAGGATTCTTTCGCCCAAAACGCAGTGTTGGTTTCCGATGGCTTTAAAACACAGTGCCACAAACTCGGTGGCTTTGTGGACCTCAGAAGTGTAAATGGGTCACCAGGGCTTCCTGGAGGCTCTAGGGGAGGCTCCGTCTCCTTGCCTTTCCAACTTCTGCAGGTGACCTACATTCCCTGGCTGGTGGACCCACATCAATCCAACCTCTGCTTCTGTCTGCACACCCCCTTCTCTGCCTCTGTCTCTCCTAACTCCCTCTTTCCCTTATAAGGATCCTCATAATTCCATTGGGCCTGCCTGGATAAGCCAGATAATCTCCCCATCTCAAGATCCGTAATCCCACCTGCAAAGTCTCGTTTGCCGTGTAAGGCGACATTCACAGGTCCTGGGGATAAGGATCTGGATGTCTGGGGCACATTATTTGGCCCACCACAGATGCCCACCCCAGAGACCTGCATCTCCCTGTAAAGTTTGGTACTGTACAATGGGGGGACTAGCAGGACTTGAGACACTGGTGCTACTTGTGGAAGGTTTGTTTGGTGTCTCATTGCACTTGACCATGCACTCTGTCATTTGGTCCTTGCAGTTTTCCTATGAGGTAAATGCTTATCATAACTGTAACTGGGGCCTGGTAAGACAACCTGAGGTGCCAAGGCACACAGCTGGGAGGTAGTGGAGACAGATTTTGAATTTAGGATTGTCAAAGTTCAGATCCATGCTGATGTACTTTGGGTATTTGTCCCCATCCAGATCTCATGTTGAAATGTAATCCCCAATGTTAGAGGTGGGGTCAGGTGGGAGGTGTTTGGGTCATGAGAACAGATCCCTTATGGCTTGGTGCTATCCTCAAGATGATGAGTTTTCTCAAGAACCGATTTTTGTTTTTGTTTTTGAGACAGAGTCTCACTCTGTCTCCCAGGCTGCAGTGCAGTGGCTTGATCTCGGCTCACTGCAACCTACATCTCTCAGGTTCAAGCGATTCTCCTGCCTCAGCCTCCCTAGTACCTGGGATTACAACCATGCACCACCACACCTGACTAATTTTTGTATTTTTAGTAGAGACAGGGTTTCACCATGTTGGCCAGGCTGGTCTTGAACTCCTGACCTCAAGTGATCCACCTACCTTGGCCTCCCAAAGTGCTGACCTCACAGTGGCATGAGCCACTGTGCCTGGCTGAGATCTGGTTTTTTAAAAGTGTGTGGCAATTTCTCCCACCTTGCTCCTGTCTTCACCATGTGAGACACCTGCTCCGGCTTTGCCTTCCACCATGATTGTGAGCTTCCTGAGATCCTCACCAGAAGCCAGGCAGATACTGGTGCCATGCTCATACAGCCTGCAGAACAGTGAGCCAATTAAACCTCTTTTCTTTATAAATTACCCAGCCTCAAGTATTTTTTTTTTTTCAGATGGAGTTTCGCTCTTGTTGCCAAGGCTGGAGTGCAATAATGCAATCTCAGCTCACTGCAACCTCTGCCTCCCAGGTTCAAGTGATTTTCCTGCCTCAGCCTCCCAAATAGCTGGGATTACAGGCACCTGCCACCATGCCCAGCTAATTTTTTGTATTTTTAGTGGAGACTGGTTTCACCATGTTGGCCAGGGTGGGCTTGAACTCCTTACCTCAGGTGATCTGTCCGCTTTGGCCTCTTAAAGTGCTGGGATTACAGGCGTGAGCCACCGAACCTGGCCAAGTATTTTTTTAATAGCAAAGAGAGAACAACCTAATACACATGCCCTTCTCCATTAAAAGACACGATAACAAGGGCCAAATCCCCATTTTACCGATTAGAAAGTGAGATCTGGAGGCAGGGCATTTGATGACAATTTGACATAAATAAATGCCTTGAGAAAAATGTATACATGTGTCCTATTAAGGATTGCTGCCATAGATAAACCAAGCAGTCTTGGGACTTCCGGGGCATAAGACTTTTTCAAGTTAGGTGTTTTAAGGTTTATATAAATTAAAATTCACCAACTTGAGGTGTACAGGTCTGTGAAACACATACAGCCTTGTAACCACTACCATAATCAAGACCTAGTAAATTTTCATCATCCCAAATCCTACTTCCTGCCTTTTTGTAATCAGACCCTCTTTCCACCCCCTGCTCCTACAATCCTGGTCTATTTCATGTCCCTTTAGTTTTGCCTTTTCCAGAATGTCATAAATGGAAGCATAGATGGCATTTTAATTCTTTTTTAAATTAAGGCATTCTTTACATATACTAAAATGAGATATTATTTGCATGTTGTATTTACATATAATTTACGTATAATAAAATGTATGCTTTTTGGTATAGAGTTCTGTGAGTTTTGACACATATACAGTCATGTGACCACCACGTCAATCAAGAAACAGAGCCATTCTGTCACCTCAAAAAATTCCCTTATGCTGTGCCTCCGTAGTCATCCTTCTCCCCATCCTGGCAATCAATCATCTATTTTCTGTTCCTGTAATTTTGCCTTTTCTAGAATGTCATATAAATAGCTGACTACAGTATGAAGCCTTTGAATCTTCCTTTTTATTGCTGAGCAGTATTCCATTGCATAAATGCACCACAGTTTGCTTATTTATTCACCAGTTGAAAGACATTTAGTTTATTTCCCAATGTGGCAATTATGAATTATTCTTTGTGTGTACGGCTGAATTTGCTTTGATAATATTTTGTTGAGGATTTTCGCATCTATATTCATGAAGAATTTTAGACTGCAGTTTTCTCCTTTTTTAGAGAGTCTTTGTCTGCTTTTGGTATTGGGGAAATGTCAGCCTTATAAAATGAAAAGTGTTTCCTCCTCTTTTATTTTCTGTAAGAGTTTGTGTAGAATTGGTATTATTTCTTCCTCACATGACTTGGTATTAGAATTCACCAGTAAAGCCATCTGAGTCTGGAGTTTCCTTTGTTGGAAGCTTTTCAATTTTATATTCAATTTGTTTAATAGATATATGGTTATTGTTGTTATCTATTTCTTCCTGAGTGAAGTTTTGGTAGTTTGCATCTTCCAAAGGATTTGTCCATTTCATGTAAGTTATTACATTATATTATTATAAAGTTAAGGAGAAGTGAATACCGAAATAACTAAACATGAGTGAATGGCTCACCTAAGGAGACCATAGAGAAAAAAGAACAGAAATTCTAGGTTTAAAAATTACTTGAAATTCATGAAAAACTTTATGCTTTTTAAAAATGGAACAGTTTCTTTAAAAGTACAATTATGCACAAGGATGTAAAGCAAAGTCTTAATATAAAAAATTGGAAACCACATAAATGTCAAGGAAAGCAAATATGGTATATTCACTTGATGGAATATATGTTATTCAAATTGTGTAAAAATATGCATAGTGAAATCTAGAGAGAAATACACCCAAATATTAGTAGTTAGTTTTTGAGGTTTTGAGTCTATGGAGTCACTTATTTCTTCTTTTCTATATTCTCTAATAATACTTTAGTAATATCTTGATTGATTATAAGCTTTTTTTGGCTCCTTTTTCTACAAATCCATTTTTCAGGTCATCAAAGTCTATACTTGTAACTTCATTTTTCAATGGACACAATTGAAAGTAATGTTAGTCACTCAATAATGCATTCTCCTGCTGGTGGTCACCCTTGGAAAGGAAGCAGCTCCTTACTCAGTCTCTCCTAGGTACCTGGCTTGATGATATTGCCGCAGGGCAAAAGGCTCACTCGCCATCAAGGGTGGTTTGTTTGTAATGTAGCCATACTTCCTCTCTCCTGGGCCTGGACTCCTA
Organism: Sapajus apella; assembly: GCF_009761245.1. NCBI lineage: Eukaryota > Metazoa > Chordata > Mammalia > Primates > Cebidae > Sapajus > Sapajus apella. The sequence continues at coordinate 3,676,576 of NW_022436986.1, forward strand.
CCACCACTGCTGCCAATATGAGCCCAAGTCCTGGCCTGGCCACCTCTCAGGGTCCTGCCACACCCTGGACGGCCCAGGTGTAGCGTATATGCACATCAGGTGGCAACGCCAACTGCTTGATCTGCACAGTGTCCACTGTCCCTGCAGACCTGAACCGGTGCATGCATGCCTCACCACCTGGCGTATCTCCTCTGCCCAGGTGCAAGCTCCATTGTCCTATCGGACTTCACTACAAAGCAAGTTAAAGGGTAGAATTATTGAAAATTTCTTTTTTTTTTTTCTTTTGAGACTGAGTCTCACTCTGTTGCCCATGCTGGAGTGCGGTGGCATATTCTCAGCTCACTGCAACCTCCGCCTTCTGGGCTGAAGCTATTCTTCTGCTTCAGCCTTCCAAGTAGCTGGGACTACAGGCGTGCGCCACCACGCCTGGCTAATTTTTGGATTTTTAGTAGAGACGGGGTTTCACCATGTTGGCCAGGCTGGTCTCAAACTCCTGACCTCAGGTGATCCGCCCATCTCAGCCTCCCAAAGTGCTGGGATTACAGGTGTGAGCCACTGCGCCTGGCCAAATTATTAAGAATTTTAAGACAGCCATAGTGGAGCATCAAACCAAGTATCTTGTGGAACTGCACAGGTCTCATACCTGTAAAGCCAGCCTGGAATGAGAACATGGTGGCCTGGGCAGCAGAGGCTGAATGTGGAGTAGTGTTGTCCCTTAGAAGTCAGAGTGGGCAGATTGGGTGGGCAGGTCCAGTAACTGATACTTCTAGGATACCTACCAAACATACAAATACACACCATCATTACCACAGTGTAATTTCTGTTGTAGAAAGTAACATGAAAAAAAAAAACACCACCATGAAGGCAGATGCTATTTCTTGGTTTAATTTATAGCTAAAGTCTCAGGGCCTAGTCTAGTGCTTGGCAATTAGCAGGTAACCAACAAATATTATTAAATATAATTACAGGAATTCCTATTCTTATATTTTCTAGTTAACTTGATAACTCCTATATATCATTCAAGACCCTATTCACAATGGCCCCTCTTCTAAAAAGCTTTTAGGAACCCTTCCAGAGTTAGTGATTCTTGCTTTACTGCACCCTCTGCAGCTCTGATTTTAGCACCAAGCCAAGGAATGGAGGTTGTAAGACAACATCTTACACAAATCCTCATATTTTGGTTTCGTTTCAAAACTTTTTCTCAGTAATTTTATAATTACTAAAAATCTTAACCCCATCAACGAGGATGAAACAAGGGTTTCTATGGCATTTTCTAAGAAATAAGATTCTTTGTTTATTAATCATTCTTCCTCCATTTTTTGCCAAATGACTTTTTAATTTTAGTATCCAAATGTTTTTCTGTTTCTTTTTTTAAAAATTGAATATTTTACTTTGGAATAATTTTAGATTTACAAGAAACTTGCACATATAGTACAGAGAATTCCCAAGTATGCTTTATCCAGTTTCCTCCATTGTTAACATTGCACATTATCATGCTAGATGCATCAAAACACAGACATTCAACATTGGTACATTACTATTAAGTAAACTCCAGACTTTACTTGGATTTCCTCAGTTTTCCCTTTAATGTGCTCTTTTTGGACCAGTATCCCATCTGGCGTACATTGTATTCAGTTGTCATGAGTCTCCATGGCCCCCTCAGGTCTGGGATGGTTTCTCAATCCTTCCCTGTTTTCCATGACTTTAACAGTCCTAAGGAGGACTGGCTGGGGATCCTGTAGAATGTCCCCAATCTGGGTTTGTCTGACATTCTTCTCATGCTTAGACAGGTTAAGGTTTGTGGAAAACACTAGCAGAGATGAAGTGCTCTCTGGTTACATTATACCAATGGATTCACGAGATCCACATGACATCGCTGGTGAGGCTCACCTGCATCACTTGGGTAAACTGGAGTCTGCTGGGTTTCTCCATGGCGAAGCTGCTATTTCCCTTTCTACATTCTATTCTTTGGAAGCAAATCTCTGCTTCCTTTTTGATCTAGAATCCTATCTCATGTGTCCCATTGCCATACTATCATTGTTCTTTTATTAAAAACATTAATAAATTATGATCACTTTAAAATATATTTAACATCAAGCTTTAAAAAAAAATTTGCCTGTCAGACCCAATGATCTGAGAATTACTATATACATGTTATTTGCTGTAAAATTACACACTAATTACCATAAACATGTAATCATCAGATTACAAAATAATCCCAATTTAGGAACAGGTAGGATGAAAGTGTGAATGACACCAATTAGTGCCACTTGTCTCATCTCCAACGCTGGCTGCATCTGTTCCCCTGTGACAAACGATGCAGGCACTCCCAGGCCCCTGATCTGCACTAGACCTTGTCCTGAGCTCTGTGACCCGGACTGTGGAGTTGACCTGCTTCAACTCCTTTCTTGTACAAGAGGGGAAATTAAAGACAAGAGAGGGAAAGGGCTTGCCTGAGGTCACACAGCCTGTGAGTGGCAGAGTCAGGACTCGATTCTGAGTCTCTGCTTCCCTAGCATTCAAAGTAATGCCAGTAGTAATCTGGGATCCTCCTCCCTGAATAATCCCTATTCAGCCAGGAAGGCTTCTCTGCTTTTCTGCATGGCTTTTAATTCCACTTCTAGTATCCGAGTCCCTTCTGCATAATCAAGCTGGGGTCTTGCAGGGAAGGTCCAAGGGAGAATAATTACTCCTCGGCATAGCCCTCAAGGTGCTCCTGGTGAGTAGAGTGACAGTTTGATTAAGGGCTTAGTACAGTGTCCCGCAGCATGGAATGTAAGTCATTCTTGGATGATTGGATTGGTCAGAACAAAGCCACTGTCCCTTCCACCTGGTTAATGCCCATTACTCACCTTAACGATAGTATATGCCCGTCCCCGAGAGCACTGACCACCTTTACACCAGCTTGTGCTTCCTTTGACTAATGGCTCTTCCCCAGCCAACACACCCAGATCCTGGAGAGCCGGGGCCACATCAGTCTTGCCCAGCAGCTGGATCCTAGCATTTATCACAGAGCCTGGGAGATTGCAGGCACCTAGTAGATATTTGATGGCTGAATGAGTGAATGCATGAATGCCATCTCAGGCTGAGAGAGGGCCAGGCTTTCACACACATGCAGTCAGGCCTCCCACTGCCCAGATGTGCCTCCCCACATTTCTTGCCAGCTCCCAGGCCATCCCATCAGACTCAGGTTCTCAAATAGAAGCAAGGAGCTGAGTGTATGAAGCTAAACAAAGCAGTGGGCTGAGCCAGACTTGCCTCGAAGCAAGCTGCTTCCCGCTGCCAACCCACCTGGCACCCTGGAGTCTGGAGCTAGGCCTATCCCATAGCCAACCCTCAGCTTCCAAAATCTGCACCCTGCCAGAGAATGTAGGGTGAGGGGCTTCTGGGAGGGAGGTCACCAGTCACACTCCCATTCTGGATGGCAGGGGAAGACCACCCTGCTTGTGACCCACACACTCAGATCCTGGGGTAGAGGTGGGAGGAGGCCCACATTCTGTGATGGGATAAAAGGAAAGAAGGAAGGAGACCCCACACCTCCTAGTACCCATCAGGAGCCCAGCTCCGTGCTGGGCACTTCATGTGTGTTATCTTGCTCACAGCTCATTATAAGTCACAGAGGCAGGGGTTGCTATTCTCTTTTACAGATGTGGAAACTGAGACTCAGAGAGGTTGAGAACTTTCCAAGGCCACAATTCTGGTCAATGGCAGAACTGATTTGAGCTCAGCTCTGCCTGATTCCAGGGCCTGAGGTTTGGCCTCAGGCTGTGAAGGTTTCTGTTCCCCTACCTGTCTTCCTCATTAGTTCCCATCTCTTCTTCAGTCCACATAAGATGCTACCAGGATGCTTTCCTGGTGTTTTGTTTTGCTTTGTTTTGTTTTGTTTTTTTTGAGATGGAGCATCTTGTTCTGTCATCTAGGCTGGAGTGCAGTGGTACCATCTGGGCTCACAGCAACCTCTGCCTCCTGGGTTCAAGTGATTCTCCTGCCTCAGCCTCCCAAGTAGCTGGGATTACAGGTGCCCACCACCATGCCTGGCTAATTTTTGTATTTTTAGTAGAGATGGAGTTTCACCATGTTGGCCAGGTTGGTCTCGATCTCCTGACATCATGATCCTTCCGCCTTGGCCTCTCAAAGTGCTGGGATTACAGGCGTGAGCCACCCCACCGGCCTTCCCTGGTGTTTTATTTGTGTGTGCTTGTTTTTCATGTTAACGCTAAGATAGGGAAGAAGGAGGGAGGTAGGGAGCTGTCAGCCATTCACTCCCTGGTGTGAATTGCTCTAATCCATTTGCTATTCTGCTCTCCAGCTGAGTCTCACTGGGCTGGACCAGGTGAAAATGTTGGTGAGGAAACAGTGGCCGCCTGGGAGTCAAGGTCACTTTGAAAGACCCACTGAGTCAGTGTACAGATGAGGAAACTGAGGTCCAGAGCAGGAACGGAAATGCCCAGAAGCCGGGTGAGGAAAATAAGCAGAGTACCACCTGGATTAAGCAACAGGAAAGGTGATTTCCCCACCTATTTGGGAGGCTGAGGCAGGAGGACTGCTTGAGCCCAGGAATTTGAGGCCAGCCTGGGCAACATTGAAAGACTTTCCCCACCCCATCGCAAAAACAAACAAAAAAAAAAAAAAAAAAAAAAAAAACAGAAAGAAAGAAAAGAAAATGTGATTCCCAACATCATGGTAAGAGCATCTCTCTGAAGTCCCCTGCTGACAGTGAAGGTAAAGGCAAAGGTGAAGGTGGTAGGGCCAGAGGGTGGAAGGGAAACTAGAGGTTTTCCAAAGGTTATTCTATAAGGACCCAGGTGCCATCCAAGATGCAATTTCCTGTTCTAATAAAGGAGGTTCCAATACCCACTTCAGTCTCCTTCACTCATGCAATTTTCTGAGGACTGGTTTATGCAGGTGTGGGCAACCTAATCTCACAGCAGGTGGCAGCCTAGTGTCTTGCAAAGTCCCTATACCCACCTGTGTTCTCACTCTGCTCCGCTACTTACTGGGCTTGTGGACTTCTCTGAGCCTCAATATCCTCTTCTATAAAATGGTTGCCTCCTTTGTAGCAAAGACGAGAGTTCATGACTATAAAGTATGTGGTACACCTACTATATGGTTGGCTCCCATTAAAGAGAACAGCCTTTTGTCAGGGCTGGAAATGGGCTTCTTTCATGGTGCTTAATCTCAGTACCACCTGACTTAAAACTTCTAACAAACTGGTCTGCACAACGCAGCAGAAATCCCTCAAAGATGGTGCATGGAGCCTATGTCTGGGACCCAGGAAACCTGGATCAGCTCCTACCTCTTCCACAGACATGTTATGTGACCACGGACTGATGCCTTCATCTCTCTGGGTCTCAAAACTCCTGCCTGGCCTTGAGGTTAATGGTCTCCGAACACTTTATTTATTCTTCATGCCTTAGGAGATAAGTACTGTTTGAGGATATCCCCATTTCACAGATGTAAGAACTGAGGCACAGAGAGGTTAAGTTAACCTTGACATGCCCAAGGTTTTACATCTAGTTAGAGAGGCAGGGTCAGGATTTAGTTCCAGGTCTATCTGACACCAGAGCCTCAGAAGAGTCTCCACCCAGGAGGATATCAGTGCAGAAACAGAGAGGCAGGGTGGGCATGATGAGACCAGGCAGGCTTGCAAGTCTGACAGATTTGAGGAAAAGGCAAAGGACTGAGAAATGGGGAGGGGGTGGGAGAATCCCTTCCTCATCAAGGCAGCTGAAAAGAGAGGAACTGGTGGGAACTAGAGGCAGTTGGGGGCACAGGGAGTGGCACAGAGGCAGTGCCAATGAAAAGGGGGTCCTTTTGAGAATTTCTGGGACAACACAGGTACAGCAAAGAGCCTGAGCTAGAGTTAGGGGGTTCAGCCTCTAGCTGTGCCTGAAGGGTGCTGTGACCTGGGCAGATTCCTTTCTGTTCCTGGGTCTCAGTTTCCTCCTTTGTACCACAGAGGGTGAGTCCAGAAACTCTTCCAGGTGCTCCTCTAGGTCTCCAGCCTGCCGCCAAGGGCCCAGCCCAGAGCAGATGCCTGAAAATTGCTTACAGAATAGTGGAGTGAGCAGCTGAATGAAGGAGAGTCAGTGGTGGGTCAGGGGTTGGCTTAATGGAGTCACGCCCTTGGATGTGACACTGATTAGTATCGTGATTACTGCCTATTTACAGCCCTGTTTCTCTTCACTGGCTGATTTGCAGACATTTATTAGTAAATGTTCACAGCAGTTTAGGGAAGTAAATAGGGAGGGGAAAACCTGTTTTACAAGCTTTGGGGGTGACTATTGGGTGGGAGTGGAGGAATTGAAAAGACTTGAGCCATTTGCTGGAGCCAATTTTGAGCTCTCCAGCAAAAAGAGATGCTGGAAACACTCTTGTCTAATCTTCAGCTGCTCTGCCATTTGAATTATCTCCACTCGAGAGATTAAAAACAGGTGGCTACAGATAAAAATCTGTATTTTGTTTGGCCTGTAAAGGGTGTTTAAAAATTTGTGGTTAATATTTAAACACAGGGAGATTTGGAGCAACCGACTCATCCACAGCCATCAGGGTGTCGGGTGTAAATGGATACATCCCCTTTGAAAAGCTGATTGACATTCTCTACTATAAGCAGAACACATGCGTGCCTGGTGACCCAGCAATTCCACTCCTAGGTATGCACCCAACAGAAATGCATACAGACAGCCATCAAAAGACGTTCAAAAATGTTCATGGCAGCATGATTTGTAACAGACTGAAACTGGAAACATCCTAAGTGCCCAGCAACAGGAGTGAAATGAATTAACTGTGGTATAGTCACACTAAGGATTTCTATATGGCAACGCAGATGAAAATTAGCCAGGCATGGCTAATTTTATTAACTGTATAGTTAGTTATTAATTAGTCATTAGTGGTTGTTATTAATTGTAGTTGTTGACTATATAGTTGTACTTATTAACTATAGTTGCAGATGATGTTGATGACTTGCGGGCAGACAGTGTCTACAGTGTGGAATGCTGAACAAAGGGATCATTCCTTTACTATTAACTGTATAGTTAATGATACCCATGCTGTACATTAGGTCTCCGGAACTTGTTCATCTGCAGTTTGTACCTTCTGGCCAACATTGCCCCATTTCCCCTACTCCTGATCCCTGGTAACCACTCTTCTAGTTTCTGTTTCTGTGAGTTCACGTTTTTAAGATTCCACATATGAGTGAGACCATGCAGTATATATCTATCTTTCTGTGTGATGGCTAGATGGATAAAGAAACCTTGGTACAACAGTCCTCCTTTAACCGCATTTTCACTTTCCACAGTTTCAGTTACCCTGCAGTCAACCTCAGTAAGAAAGTATTAAATAGAAAATTCCAAAACTAAACAATTCATAAGTTAAATTATATGATGAAATCTTGCACCGTCCTGCTCTGTCCCACCTGGGATGTGAATCATCCCTTTGTTCAGCGTTCCACATTGGAGATGCCACCTGCCCAATAGTCACCAACATCATCTGCTCTTGACATCCAACCACTGACATCCTCACAGCTTGATGATGCAGAAGCCGCTGAAGCAGATGATGTGGGCTTGTATATTAATCACGCAGAGGGCCACTCTTTACATCCACAAATAAGAATCATCTCCTTGACTTATTTCATTTAGTGTATCATACCCCGGCTTCATCCATGTTGTCACAATGGCAGTTCCTTCTTTTTTAAGGCTGAATAATATTCCCTTGTTTATATCTATAGTAGCACCCCTTATCCTCCCCATTGTTCTTTTTTAAAAATATTCAATAAATTATGATCACTTTAAAATATATTTAATGTCAAGCTTTGAAAAGAAATTTGCCTGTCAGAGCCAATGATTTGAGAATTACTATAAACATGCTATTTATTATAAAATTACATGCTAATTACTATAAACATGTAATCATCAGATTGCAAAATAATCCCAATTTAGGAACAGGTAGGATGAAAGTGTGAATACATTCCAAGGCCCCTAGTGGATGCCTGAAACCTCAATAGTACCAAACTCAATGTATCGTATGTTTTTTCCTATGTGTAGATATCTATAATAAAGTTTAATTGATAAATTATGCAGAGTAAAAGATTAACAACAATAGCTAGTAATAAAATAGAACAATTATAACTATACAGTAATCAAAGTTATGTGAATGTGGTCTCTCTTCTCTCTGTCTCTTAAACTATTTTCCTGGCCTTTGAACACATTTCAGTTTACAACCTCTGTTCTACAATGTCCTTGCCAATGGTTTGTGTGGCTTCTGTTTGCACACCCTGGTGACAGGGAGCTCATTCTCTCCCAAAGTGGTGCCTTCCATCAGAGGACCATTTTGCTAGTCTGAAAGTGCTTTTTCAAGCTGACTTGCAATGTAATAGACTCACAGACTCTCACAGAGAGATGGGAACTTGGAAGTTTCCCAGCCAGAAGTCCTTTCCATCCCCAGAGACCCTGCCATTACTCACCCCTTTGGGCTTGTTGCTGGGATCTATTTTAGGTGCCTCTCAAGTTGCATTTATTACTCACTCACCTGAGAGAATGTGTTTCCAAGTGACAGCATCCTCTGGAATATTTCAACTACAAAAGGCCTTTGATTGTGCACCATTCGCCTAGTCCAGCCCCGGCTTTGCAGATAAACAGCTGACACCAAGAGAGGAGAAGCAGCATGTCTAAAACCACAGGGTGACAAAGCCTGAACAGATATCAGCTCTTTGGCTGGCCATTCATGTCCTTATTGGTCTCTGGATTATACCAGTCAAGCTCAACCTTAGATACAGCAAAGAAGAGATGGGAAAGAGACAAAGGAGGGGTACATTTTCTTGGAGAGAAGAGGAGAGACTCGAAGGGAGCCCAAGGTAGTCCAGTGCCCCTCAGAGCAGGGAGGACAAGTGCTCTGGGCACAGGGTCGGGGGTCTGGGAGACAGATCTAGATAGGAGCCGAGCGGGCTCGCAAATAAACAGCAGAGCCCATCACTCTCTCAAAGCCCCTGAAGATGCTGCCCGCAGCTGCTGACCCCTCTACGCTCTAAGCTCTAGCTGCCTCATTTTGCCCAGTCCCCCTCCCCTACCATGAGCTTCCTACCCCAGGCCTGTGCTCCCATGGGTCCTAGGCTGGGGCTGTTGCTCCCTCCTCCCTTCTCTGTCTTCAACCAACAAAGATGGGAGCTTGTTTGTGCCCTCGAGTGTGCTGGTCACCTTCTGTGGCTCTCATTCTTGCAGTCCTTATCATGGCCCTGCAAGCTGAGTATTGTTATCCCTAATTTATAGACTAGAAAATTGAGCCTCGGAAAAATTAGTTTTTAAATGTTAGGATCACAAAAGATTAAGTGGAGAAGTGAGATGAAACCCCAGGTCATTAAGCTTGAAATTCAATGTTCTTTTGAATACACTTCACTATCCTGCTTTTCATGTGAAAAATATGCCAAACCGTAGGATCTCATGTATATGCATGAGATCATGGCTCCATCTCCCTCCTCTCTCCCCTCTCCCTCCCCTTCCCTCCTCTCTCCTCCCTCCCGCCACTTCCCTCCTGTTTCCTCCCTCCCTCCCCTCCCTCTTTCTCTTTCTCTCTCTCTCTCTCTCTCTCTCTCCCACCCCTTCTCCTACCTTGTGAGGACACAGCAAGAAGGGGAGAAGGCAGTCATCTGCAAACTAGGAAGACAGCCCTCAGCAGAAACTGACACTATTGGGCCTTGATCTTGGACTTGTAGCCTCCAGAATTGTAAGAAGATAAATTTAAGCTGTGGACTCTGTTATTTAAGCTATCTAGTGTGTGGTATGTTGCTATGGCAGTCTGAGCAGATAAGACACCTTTTCAACAACAGAGGAGAGTGGATCAGCGTCAGTGTCAGGGTACTGGGGAGAATCCCCATGGCCCTTGTCAAGGACACAGACTCCTAGATCCACCCCTCTGGATTCCAAGCGGGCGTGTCTAAGGATGGGCCTCAAGTCCCCATGATTTTGGGAGGAGGTCTCTGACCACCTTCTGAGCACTGCTGGCCCAGAGGGTCTCCATGGTTCCTTCTGAACCTCACCCACAATCTCAGTGAAGCCCAATGTTAAGTCACATCACTGTCAGACATCAGTTCATTCTAAGCCATCCTCTTTTTGTCTTGTTTCATATTAAAACATGGCAATGCAGAGACCGGTGGCTGAAAATTTATAAAAGAGAAAAACGAATCTCTGCACACTTATGGAAAATGGACAAAAGTGCTCTAAGTTACTCAAAAGTTGGCGAAGTGCTCCACTGGAGGGACTAAAAATGACAAACACTAGAAGAAACAGACTGAACGTATCTATTGTAATATCTACCTATTGCTGCCCAATAGATTGTCCCCAACTAAGCACCTTTAAACAACAATTTCTGAGCATCAGGATCCAGGAGCAGCTTAGCTGGCTGGTTCTGGCTCAGGGTTTCTCCTAAGGTCCCTCTGCAGCCAGAGCTGCAGCCACCGGAAGCTTTGCCTGGCCTGGAGGACCCACTTCCAAGTGCATACAAGGGGATGCTGGCAGCTTGGAAGGAGGTCTCCATTCCTGGCCAGCTGGCCTCTTTAAACTCACAGGGCAGCTTGCTTCCCAGAATGAGAGATCAGAGAGAAAAAAGCCCAAGATGGGCCTCGGTCTTTCATCATCTAACCTTGGATATGACATACCACCACCACATCTACCATATGCTGTTGGCCACACGGACCCACCCTGATACAGTATGGGAGGGACTCTACAATGTGGGCAGGTGGGAATACCAGGAAACAGGGCTCGTTGGGGACCTTTCAGAGGCTGGCTACAACATTCTTAAAAAAAAAAAAAAAATCTTCATTTAGACCAAACTAATATCAGCCAACATGATTTTGGCCCAATGGCCTTCAGCTAGATCACAGACGGTTGTGTGGAACCTGAGAGGAGACATGAATGAAGGCGTATCTCCCTCCTTCCTGTGTGTAGTAGACTGAATAATGACTCCCAAAGATATCCAGGTCCTGATCCCTGGAACCTGTGACTGTACCTTAGGTAGAAAAAGGCTTTGCAGATGTGATTAAGTTAAAGACCTAAAAATGGGGAGATGATTCTGGATTACCCAGGTGGGTCCTCAATGCAATCACAAGTGTTCTTATAAAAGAAAGGTAGAGGGAGATTTGAACCAGAAGAAGGTGACAATGTAACACCGTAGCAAGACACGAGGGAGGAAGGAGCTATGAACTAAGGAATGCAAGAAAAACAGCTTTAGAAACTCAGAAAGACCAGAAAATGTCCTCTCCCCAGGAGCCTAAGGAAGGAGCAGGGCCCTGATGATGCCTTGAATTTGGCCCAATGACACTGATTTTGACCCAGTGAAACTGATTTCACTCTTCTGAATTCCAGAACTGCAAGAGATGTGTGTGTGTGTGTGTGTGTGTGTGTGTGTGTCTGTGTGTATTTTTTTTTTGTTTTTGAGACAGGAATCTCGCTCCCTTGCCTAGGCTGGAGTGCAGTGGCTTGATCTTGGCTCACCGCAACTTCCACCTCTCGGGTTCAGGCAATTCTCCTGCCTCAGCCTACAGTAGCTGGGATTACAGGCATACACCACCATGCCCAACTAATTTTTGTATTTTTAGTAGACATGGGGTTTCACCATGTTGGCCAGGCTGGTCTCGAACTCCCGGCCTCAAATGATCCACCTGCCTATGCCTCCCAATGTGCTAGGATTATAGGCGTGAGCCCCCACACCTTTCCTTGGATGTGTGTGTAGTTGTTACAGCAACAACAGCAAACTAATACCCGGCATCACATCCATTTGGTACCATCAGGAGAATTTAGAGCAGGAAAGGAAGCACACCTCTGGTCCCTGGGCTGTATGTACTAGAGGTTTCAGGCTCACAGAAGATGATGTTGTTAAGGGGAGCAGGTGCTTTTTGCCAGGCAATGAATTACACTGATTTCCAGCATGCTCAGGTGAGACCTAGTGGAGTCAGACCTCCCGGGTAGAATCCACCACTCACTGGCCATGTAACCTTGAGCAATTATGCAACCCATTGTCTCAACTCCAGCTACATATTAGAATCACCTGGAGCATCTCAAATTATACCCACGGCTAGGACCCACTCTAAGAGTTAAAACTTGGACTCAGGAGAGGAGCTTAGGCAGGAGTACTTTTTATTTTAATTTTGTTTTCAATGGACCTTCCACAGTCAGATCAGAATCAGTACTTATTATTAATAAAAGCCCCCAGATGATTCTAATGTGTAGCCAGCACCAAGCACCACGCCCTACCTCTCTACATCTGTTTCCTCCTCTAAGATGAAAATCAGCGTTAGGCTACCCATCAAGTGGGTGTGATGAGCCTTAAATAAGGTAATGCTATAAAGTAATTAGGACATAGTAAACCACCCAACGCTATTCATTGCTGTGACTCACTTGACTGACTCCCTGTGGGGCATGCAGTGGTCCTTGCCCCTCTTGGGCCTCAGTATCTCCATCTGTACTTGGATCATCTTTCAGTGTGTCCTGCTATATCCTCTCTTATGAATAGGAAGATTCAGTAGATCAGTTGCACAGTGACATTTTCAGGTGCACTAAAACCAAGCACTTCAAAGCTTAGGGAGACACAAGACAGGATCTCATTAGAAGTCTGCATCCCTCAGGCTTGGTTCGGGGATTTTAGTGTCACACTCAAAGCAGAGAACAGGCGCCTGGGCCAATGTCACCTTGGTAAGCGTCTGGCTCCCAGCATGCCTTAAGGTTGCAGGAAATTACCTATTTACACGTATTCTGCTCTGACAGGCAAACCAGAATTTTAAAATCTTCCTTCAGGTTTCTCACAGATAAGATGGAGAACTTAGTTTACTATGGACTCCAGGGCTTCCTGAAGAGGTGGCTTTGAGTTTTCAAAAATAATTGCTTTTCCTCTCCTGTGCTCTCCAGCGAGGGTCTTTGGCTGGAGGGAGAAACGGCTTCTTAGCTCGGAAGAGCTTTGGGAATCGAACTCAGGGGCCTCCAAAGAGCAGCATTCGGAAAACAAGCAGGGAGAATCCAGGTTTGGCAAGGCCTGAAGCCTGCACACTAGGGAGCCCCGCGCTCTGTGAAGGAGAGAGCGGTGATGATAAGAAGATAATGATTAAGCCGGTTTGCAAACATTGTTTGGTGAATAAACAGCCCCATTCAGTGCACCAGTTTCTTCACCGCATCAGGAGACAGGTGGAATGCGAGCTGAGCTGCCAGCCTTGGTCAGCTGGATGGTTGTTCCTGCTCCCTCCTGATTCCTCCTCTGTAAGATTGAAAGAACCTTTCATTCCCTAAATAAACATGTCTATTAAAGGCATCGATCTGTCCCCAGCAGGCAGTAATTGTACCTCAAAGGCCACAGATGCAGAGCCGGGTCCTACTCACCCCTCCTGCCCTGCCCTGCCCTGCCTAGTCCCCACGCCTGGCCTAGGGCAGGCCCTGACTCTCCCTTGGATTCAGGCTCTTCTCCTGTACAAAGTCATAATGCTGCTAATTCATATTCTTTCCATCACAGGGATAAACCCCCTCTGGCTCAAGTCATAAATGACAATACAGGATTCGTTTTCTGTGGAAAAGCCCTAGTACAGCCATATGGGTAGGTACTTTAATACCAAATGCGCACCTACCAATTCGTAAGCAGCCCCTATCTGAGCCCCCAGTTGCCACCACCACTCTGGCCTCACAGCCCCTGGCCTGGGACCCCTGAACTTCTGCATGATTCACCATGGCCAACCAGATCACAGGGGTTAGGGTTAGGGTGGGCACAAAAGAATTACAGCCTGGCTTTGTGCTCTGATGTTCTGTTCCTCAGTGTTTCAAATCTTACCCTGGGCCTGGGCTGGGGCCCCTGCACAGGCTCCAGCCCTTCTCAGCCTAGAGAGAGGCTTCTTGAGGAGCCTCTCCCACCCTTTAACGGCAGAATCCAACCTGGCTTGGGGATGAACAGGAGTGCAGCTGAGAGTGGAGCCATTTCTGAGCCAGAGAGCCCTGATCTGTCTGCCTCTACCTTTTTCTAACAGGTATTTCTGGCCCAAGAAGTTGGGCCTGGGAGGACAGACCCGGCCTGGACATCCTCCAGACCCTGTGAAGGACTCTTCTGTGACAAGGTGGAGGCCACACTCCCTGGCTCCTGCTTCTGAGTCATTTTCCTTCCCCTTCCTCATGAACCTTTCCAGGCATCAGCCCAGGGGCAGTTCTAGGAAAGCCTGGAGCCACGGGGCCCTTTGGAGCTTCCTCAGGGGCCCCCAGAGGGTGGGGGCCCAGTAAGCAGCTCCCTTTCACCTGGCTTGAGTTTTCTATCTATGCGGGTAGGCAGTCCCTTCACCTGGCAGATAATTGGGCCCAGAAGGTACATGATGAGTCAGACAGCCTGGGGTCCAGGTCCCCAGCCGGGGGCTCTGGCCACAGAGCCTTGTGCCCTCTCTCCTTTGTGGGTCTCTCCTCGCCCTAACACTCATCATCACTCTGTTTCAGAGAAGGAGTATTCCATGGTCCATAATGCATGTGAACAGATGTACAATGGGAAGCATCTTTGTTATTCCAACCCTGGGGGAATTTCTTTCACCAACGTGCAGCAGAGGCCTTAATGAGGCTGCGGACTACCTGAAAAGGTTGTCCAAACACCGCATGGATCACCAGGTGAGTCTCTCACTATGGACCCTATCCAGACCTGCCCACTCACTCCCTGTGGGATCTGCAGACGTCTTTCCCTTCTCCAGTCCTTCATCTCCTCATCTGTACAATGGTGATGTTGGGCCAGAAATGCTAAGGACTCCCCTACCCCCTGATCTGTTCCTGATTCCATAAGGTTGGGGGTGGGGACAGCCATCCTGGAATCCTCTCAGGAAAGGGCTGTTCAGGCACGGTACAGTGGCTCACACCTGTAATCCCAGCACTTTGGGAGGCTGAGGTGGGTGATTACTTGATGTCGGGAGTTCGAGACCAGCCTGGCCAACATGGCAAAACCCCTTATCTACGAAAAATACAAAAATTAGCCAGGCGTGGTGGCATGCATCTTTAATCCCAGCTACTCGGGAGGCTGAGGCATGAGAATCACTTGAACCCAGGAGGCAGAGGCTGCAGTGAACCGAGATGGTGCCACTTTACTCCAGCCTGGGTGACAGAGCCAGACTCTGTCTCAAGAATAAAAAAGAAAGGGCTGCTTTTCCTTGAAGACTCACTGAGGCACACCTATGGTGGGGGCTTTAGAATCAGATTTGGAGAGGGGAGACAGTGCAAAGTCAGTCACCTCCGCTAGCTTGCCTAGTGCTTTTATGAGTGTGGCATTCCAAGTCAAGGTTTGCAATTGCAGATGCACCAGTTACCAGTGAATAATTTTCTCTTTCTGGGCCTCAGTGTCCTTATCTATCAACCAAAGCCAGTAATCTTGTCCTCATAGCAGAGTTGGAGGGATCTGTGGCAGAGCCTCCTAGTTAGCCCCCAGTGTCTGTCCTCCAACTGAGCCACAGAAATGAAAGCCCCAATATTCTGACCACCCTAATGACTATTTCCCAGCATGCCTTGCAGCTAGTTGTACCATGTAAGTACGTTCTCGCCAATAAGATATAAATGGGATTGTTTGGGGGTTAGTTTTGGGGGGCTTTCCTCTAAAGCCAGAGGCATGCACATTTTGCCCTTTTGTCTTCTTCATCCCAACCCCCATCGTGCCCCATGGAATGTAGATGTGGTAGCTGCCATTCGGGATCATGAAGACAATTTCCCCTGCTAGGCGTGACCAGTGGGAATTAAAAGGGGTGCACTTCCTTGAGTATCGAGCTACCTCCCTCATCTGCTTACCTCTAAGCTGCTTTTACTTTTTTAGAGAAACCAACTCCCTTCTTATGTAAGCCATTGTTATAAGGGTTTCTGTTACTCAGAGCTGAACCTACTCCTCACTCACTGCCGTGGGATCTGAGGAAATCAAATGGTTTTCATTGAACCAAGTCACCCTTCTGCCTGAAAGTCCCTCTGATAGTGACAGGAGGCAGCCAAATACCTACACAGATAGGGGTGGGTCCCCTGTGAAACCCCATATCCAACCCAAAGGCAGTTCAAAGTCTAAAAGCCAAGCTACAAGTTAAATCCTCAGACAAGATTGAGACCCTGCCTTCCCACTTGGTGCATTTTCCTCTGATTGATCACATCCTTCACCTATTTTACACAGCCTACCCTCTCCTAATTGGTTTTCTATGCTGTTGTGCCCACCTTTGAATGGTGTCTTCACTTTAACCTTTTTTGCATACTCACAAACCAATTAGCATGCATTCCCCATTCTGAGTCCATAAAAAGCTGCAGGCTCAGTCACACTAAGAGAAAAACCACCCAGCTACAGGGCTGGGGGACCAATCCCCACATCCCCTTTCCACTGACAGCTGTTCCATTGCTCAATAAAATTCTCCTCCGCCCATCCTCACCCTTCAATTGTCAGCGTATCCTAATTCTTCTTGGATGTGAGACAAGAGCTCGAGAACTGCTGAATGCATGTACAAGCATGTACACTCAGGTGGGCTGAGTGGGCAGACTGCCTCCAACAGCAGGCCTGGGACCAAGCAAGGCCCAGGCAAGGGGGACATCATAGACCAGAGGTCCAAGCAGGCAAAGTGACTGAGAAACATCCTGTATCACTTCTATGCCTCCTCAAGATACACCCAAACTTGTTAGCAAGTCACTTCAGGCCTCTCATGATCTGCCCCTCCTATGGTTCCAGCTTTGGCTCTCACTGGCCCCCCATTCATCCCATCACACCCCAGGCACTGGCGAGGAGGAGCTGCTTACTGCAATCTACAGGGCTCCCTCTCATTTCTGACCTTTGGCACATGCAGCTGTATCTTCCAGAAATGCTGTTTCTCCCCTGGATTCAGCTTTCAAGAATCAGCTCAAGCATCACCTCCTCCAGGAAGCCTCCCTGACCTTCCCAGGCTTTGTTTAGTTGTTTCATCCCATTTCCTGTTTCTCTGCTCTCTTGGCATCACTCTTTGAGTTCTCTTTCTCACACTGTGTGAGGGAAACATGCCAATCTCCATGTCTGTCTGCCTCCCCATTCTGTGAGTTGCCTGAGGACAGGTGTGATGTCTTATTCATCTCCACAGTAGCAGGGCCTGGCATAGGTAGGTCAGCAGTAACAGAAGGTGAGTGAAGGAAGGAATGAGTGGCAGATGCTTGCTGATGTGGACACTGCTGGGCCTGATGAGGGACTGTGCCAGGGAAACTGTCTTTGAACCAGAAAGAACTATCTAAAGACAGAGAGGCAGAGTGGAAAGCAGGGGTAATCAGTGCTCACTGTGGCTCCCTACTCTGGTCACCTAGGCATCAGCCCTGTGGATCCAAGAAGCCTTTGCACCCTCCTCGACAGGTCTGCACTGTTGTCATTGATGGCGGGGCAGCATTTCAGGCTCGCTCCATCAGCAAATGTATGAAGATACACTAGGTCCCTGCCAACACTTTGTACTTCAACCGTTGCCTTCTAGTGGCCCATAACCGGCCGTAAAAGTCAATTTTATGATGGAAAAGTCAAATGGCATGCATTTCAGCTCCAAAATTTGTGGCCCAAGGACTGCTCCCAGTGAACATTATGTAACAGCTTTACTACAACTTTCTGGGGCTTCGGTCTCCTAGCGGCCCTTGCGTCCTCCTCCTATTCCCTGTTTTTACAGTGGTGATGACTGAGACCCAGAGGGAGGTGGTGGCTCAAGGTCACACAGATAGGCTGGAACCAGCACCCAGGCTCTGACGCCCTGCCAGTGCTCTTTGCACCAACTCTGCCGGGTTTGGTGATTGCTGTTCAATAATTAACCGTGGATTCTGAGAAAGACATGGACCCCTCAGGCCCAATCATGAGGTCACGAAAGGGCAGATTCATTACACAGCCTTTGAGGCCAGGGAACACCTTCTATTGACTTGGTAACATAATCTTTTTTTTAAAAACCTTTTATTACACAAAAATAGTGAGACATTATAATGATCCCCTTTGTGCCAGCAGCTGCCAGCTTAAGTAATTATCAACACCTGCTGTTCTTGGTAACATAACTTGGAATCTTATTTCCTCCTAGGAAACTGGAGGAGACATACACTACAACCAGAATGATCATTTCAAATTGCACACTGGATCATATTAACCTCCCCTCCTTCTCCCTCAAGACTGTTTTTTTTTTTTTTTGAGACGGAGTTTCGCTCTTGTTACCCAGGCTGGAGTGCAATGGCGCGATCTCGGCTCACCGCAACCTCCGCCTCCTGGGTTCAGGCAATTCTCCTGCCTCAGCCTCCTGAGTAGCTGGGATTACAGGCACGCGCCACCATGCCCAGCTGATTTTTTGTATTTTTAGTAGAGACGGGGTTTCACCATGTTGATCAGGATGGTCTCGATCTCTTGACCTCGTGATCCACCCGCCTCGGCCTCCCAAAGTGCTGGGATTACAGGCGTGAGCCACCGCGCCCGGCCCCTCAAGACTCTTTAATAGAAACCTCTGCTCCTGGGATGAAGATGGAGCAGAGCTCCTACTCCAGACCAGACAGCTGTCTCTGGACTTCTTTTAAGTGAGAGAAAAGTACACTTCTCTCTGTTTAAGCCACTTTTATTTTCAGGTTTCTCTGATGTCAGTAGTTCTCAAAACTGGCTACACAGTGGAATTAATGGAGGAGCTTAAATACAAAATGAAACAACAAAACCAGATAACCCAGGACAACATCCAGGGATTCCTAGCAATGTGGAGTGTTGCTCAGGTGTTTCCAAAGGCTCTCCAGGTGGTGCTGATGCACAGGCATAGTTGAAAACCACTGTTTCATTATATGCGTCCAATCTGACTCTAACTGATACAGACTCAACTGAAAGGTCATCTTCTCCCAACAAGTCCGGGGAGGAACTCAGGGCTGCCTCTTCTGCTTCCACAGAGCTTGGTGCTAATCTTTTCTAGGTGTATCAGGCTGGGCAGCATGGTGACTGATGCCTGTAATCCCAGTACTTTGGGAGGCTGAGTAGGGAGGATTGATTGAGCCCAGGAGTTTGAGACCAGCCTGGGCAATATGGTGAGACCCTATCTCTAAGAAAAATTTTAAAATTAGCTGAGTGTGGTGGAGGTCAGAAATTCAAAGTGTCTCCTTAGACTAAAACCAAGGTGTTGGCAGAGATAAGTTTCTTCTAGAGACAGTGGGGTAGAGGCTGGTCCCTTGCCTTTTCCAACTGCTTGCATTTGTTGTCTTATGACGGCATCACCTGACCTCTGCTTCCATCCCCACATCTCTTTCTCTGACTCCTGTTTCCTTTTGATAAGGACCCTTGTGATTATATTAGGCCCTAGCTATACAATCTAGAATAATCTCCTACCTCCAGATCATTAGCTGCAATATCCCCCTTTGCAATGTAAGGTAATATCTTCATAGGTACCAGGTGTTAGGACATGGGCATCTTTAGGGGACATTATTCTGCCTACCACAATCAGTGTACATAGGGTGAAGCAATAGGGCGTGGTGAGGCCTGTGGCAAACTGGAAAATGAAAGCCCTACCTAAAGGGGGCAGCTACTACTTGCATCTCTAGTTGACCCACTGTTCCATATCCTTGTACAGACCTCATGGTACTAAGTCTTCCAATGTTTCAAGAAAAACTAGAAATGTACAATTTAATGTAAAATATCTCAAATTTTAAGCATTAGAAAGCATAAAAAGAAAAAAAAACACAACTCTTCTGGGGCCAAATAGAACGTGTATGCTGGCCTGAGAGACTTGGGCTACCGGTTTGTGGTGTCTAGTCTGGAGCTTCTTCCTCACTAGGACAGTTAAGGCAGCATTAATTTATTTTGTGCTGCTTGTCACCTTCTCAGTGGGAGAAGAGACAGGCAGATGTGAAGTGCAGGCTCTCTCTCAGGCCCCCGGGTTGGGTTGATATATCCCTTCCATTTGCCACCCATGTTCCTTCCTTGACCTCTACCCAAACTCCTCCTCATCTCTCCAACAAGATGGAGCGCCCAAAGCTGCATGTGGCTCTCTCTTCAATTACAGTTGAGTTCATTTGCACGTAGCTTTTCTCCTTGCCCTTAATGTAAGGAGGGGAGCCACAACCAGGGCAGTGTAGTCAAAGCTGAGCCTTTTTCTCTGCTGGGACAAACTCTAACTGTGCTTAGCAGATGCCACTGCCATGTGTAGGCACTGCAGCAGTCTTGTCTCCCGGCCTGCAACCCCCAACCCCCAGCCCCCAACCTCCTCCTCAGTTGGGTCTTAGTCTCAGTGATGCTGTCAGTTAGGGTGTGGTCAGGAAAATGGAAGCCTCTCTAGGTGTTTTGAGTAGAAAGAGATTATTATTAGCACAAGTGGTAGGAGGCTGGGAAGTGAAGTCATTTTCAAGAACTCTGGAAATGCTGGAATTGTAGGGAGGCTACTACCAGTGTGCTTTACAGCCCGTAGCTGTGAACTGAGTGCTTTTCAGGGGGGCCTTCAAAGCCTTCGGTAGAAACCCACCTCTGCAGATGCCCACACACCAGCTGCAGGCTCTGCTTCCAGGCCAGTGATATTTGTGTGATTGTGCAAGAGCTTGGCTTCTAGTCTGCACTTGGATACCGATCCCCTAATCCCTTTCCGAAGGGACTTTGGGCAAGTCCCTTTTCCTTTTCAGGTCTCAGTTTCTTCAACTATAAAAATGAAGTGCAGAGAAAGGGAAGGGGAGGAAGACAGAGAGGGAAGAGAACTGAGTTGGTGGCAAATACTCAAGGGGTGGTTTTGTTCAACAACATTCAGACTCGCTCATGTTCACAGAGAGTGAGCTTCACTTAGGGGGTCACTTAGGGAAGAAGAAAAAAAGTATATATTGGTTTGATTTTTAAATGCATCTTTATTTTAAAATTTCCATTTCCTGCAAATGTCTCAGTGTCTTGACCTAGTCTTCCCTCTTCTGTTCAAATACAGAAAATAATTATGCTCAGTGTAGAAGAAACACTCAGTGCAGCTCGCATGTCCTTTTGTTTGGAATCTAGCTGATTTGTTCGTCATTCTCAGAGCTAGATTCTTCTTCAGTAACTTCCTAGACATATAAGGCTCTACAAAGCTGAAGGACAGGAATCGCTTCTCTTCTCCCACCAACCCCGTGTAAACACATCCCTGGTTGACACTGACCTGACTGTGGCTTGTATTATCTCACCCTTTCCCCTTCAATCCACACAGGCTCCAGGTCCAATATCTTTACAAAGGGCCTGGATCTTTTTTGTAAATTAAAAGGCTGAATCCATCACATTCCTGGAAAATAGTCAACCCTCTCCAAAAACAATTTGTGCATTTTATCTTCAGCTTCTGCACATTAGTTCTTCTCTCCAAATCATAAATGTCAAGATGTCAAGCACTGTGGAAAGTTCTTTTCCCGGGGGCAGGGGGAGTAAATACCTTATAACAGGACCACTTTGGTTAGTTTTAATGCCAATCACAGCTTATGAAGTGTCAAGGGTAGGCATGCTGGATAGACTCTAGACACAACACATTTGCAGGCAAAGTCACTTTCTGGAAACATCCATGACAGAATCATAGACTCCTCAGAAACCACTTAGGCCAGTGCTTCCCAAATATGGTTACATATCAGAAGCATATGAAAAACTTGGCCAGGTGAGGTGGCTCATGCCTGTAATCCCAGCGCTTTGGGAAGCTGAGTGGGGCGGATCACTTGAGGTTAGGAGTTTTAAGACCAGCCTGGTTAACATGGTGAAACCCTGTTTCTACTAAAAATACAAAAATTTGCCAGGCCAGGTGGCACACACCTGTAGTCCCAGCTACTCAGGAGTCTGAGGCAGGAGAATCGCTTGAATCGGGGAGGCAGAGGCTGCAGTGAGCCGAGATGGTGGCATTGCATTCCAGCCTGGGTGAGAGAGCAAGACTCCATCTCAAAAAAAAAAAGGAAGCATACGAGAAATTTAACAAAAATTTCTGGGCTCCAACCCAGATCTAATAATTTAGACTGTCTGAAGACAAGGTCCAGGAGATTGTTAAAAACAAAACAAAACAAAAAAGCTTCCCACTCAATTCTGATGTACAGCTAAGTTTGGGAACCCCTTGTCTATTTCTTATCTGAACTAGGATTTGGCCAAATGGTTCTGTCCTTCCTAGTACTCCTCCAGTGATGAGAGGCCTTTCAACGGAACCCCTTCCAGCCTTAGCCAGCTCTGCTTTGCCTGGGAGTTCTTCCTGTGTATTCTTCACTGGTCTGGCTCTGCCTTCTAGGACGCCACAGATCCTGTCTGGTTTTGCCCTTCAGAGATTTGGAGGGCACAGCATTGTCTTTGAAGATGGGTGAACATCCCAGTTCCTTCAGCTGCTCCTTGAAGGGCACAGCCTCCAACCTTGCCCCATGGGGGCCACTTCCTATCTGCAGCTGGCCTCTTAGACCTGCCACAGTTTCCCAATGCATGAGAACAGAAACTCACTTTGTCATAAACTCACTCCCTCTATCAACGAGGCCTGTTAAAGATTGGTCAGTTAAGCATTAAGTCAATCAATCCTGGAGTGCTATGCCAAGTGCCCAAGGTGAGCTAGGCTGTCCAGGTGCTGTGGGGGAGGCAGGAGGGCCTTGGCAAGGGGTTCATATGGTTGCTGGAGAAACCCCAGGAAAGCATGAGCATCAAGGTGATAAGATGCCATAGTGCCTTAATGGAGGGCTAACTTTTGCAGCAAGGGCTATGAACATCCTAAGGATGATATGGTAGCAAAGATTCTATAGAGATGTAGCTAAAGGAAAGAACTAAGTGAATTAGGTCCAAGCAGTTGCATGTGAACACGGTAGATGTATGGAGAGGCAGGGCTTTAATACAGGGAATTGGGTGCTCACAGAGCTGCTGCAAGTGCCAGAGGCAGAAGCAAGCCTTCGCCAGACCAGGACTGACTCCCAGGACAATATGGATGTGGCCCACCAGCCTCATGATTGTCTGAGGCCACCTCTGACATGCTCCTGCAGCCTCCATTCAAAGAGCAGGGAGCCAGGTCAAGGAGCGGCTATGGCCACAGCTGCCAGTCCACAGCCAGGAATTGGAGAAGGGACAAGGAATGCTGCCACAGAACATCTCATGTTTCTGCCATCCTGCTAGTGACACCCTGCAGGGGCAGGACAATACCCTCCAAGGCATGTCTGCCTTCCACATCTGGCTGAGTATTACTATTTGGCAGCACCTAGTCCACATCCAGAATTCTAACAGCAAATGAAGCTGGGAAACATGGTGGTTAGCTTTTGGACTTCTCCAGCCAGAAGGAAGGTGCAGTGGGGGTGGAGTGAGTGAGATGCCTGTTCAGTGGTCCATCTTGGCAACCTTTATAGGAGACAGTTAAACGTCAAACAGTTTTCCCATACAACAGAATTCTATACATCCTTGGAGAGGATATCATCTGTAATTAGTGACAGGAGAAAACTTCAAAATAAAGCGCTAATTTTTTTTAATTTTTTTTTTTTTTTTTTTTAGACGGAATTTTGCTCTTGTGCCCAGGCTGGAGTGCAATGGCCCAATCTCGGCTCACTGCAACCTCCGCCTCCCAGGTTCAAGCGATTCTCCTGCCTCAGCCTCCAGAGCAGCTGACATTACAGGCGTCCACCATCATGCCTGGCTAATTTTTTGTATTTTTAGTAGAGATGAGGTTTCTCCATGTCGGTCAGGCTGGTGTGGAACTTCCGACTTCAGGTAATCCGCCCACCTCGGCCTCCCAAAGTGTTGGGATTACAGGCGTGAGCCACAGCGCCTGGCCTTTAAATTTTTTAAAAGCAGCACAACAGACGTTACTATATGATTTTTTATTAAAATATTTTTTGACAGATGCAGAGGAAATACCAGCAGGACAAACACCCAATCATAATACTGAGTACCGTGAGTGCAGAGATTACAGATATTTTCCTTCTTTTTTCATCCTTTTCTGTGTTTTCCAAGCTTTCTACACCGTGTATACACTCTTTTTGTCCTTAGGACAAAAATGTACTTTGAAAAATGCCCAAATATAAACTCTGCTTAAAGGAACTGAAGGAAGGAGCAATGAAAGTGGAAAACAGAAATTGGTGATTCCCGGGCAAAAAAAAAAAAACAAAGTGAGGGAGAGGCGAGGCCGAGAAGGGGTTAAGGGGAGGCTCAAGGATAGCAGTCTATTAAGCAGCTTCCTGCAGCAGGGAGAAATGCAAAATGTAGCTGGGGTTGGTGTCCGTAAACTTTGCTGTGTGACCTGGGGAAGCTCCTGGGTATCTCTGTTTCTGCTCCCAAACCAGTGCCTTAGGACCCTAGATCTGAGCAACGTGGAAACTGGGCGTGCCGAGACGCGAGGGAGGGCGCGCTGGAGCCGCGCGGGTTGCCTGGGGTAGGGGGGCCCGGATGGGCCAAGGCCGGGCTGGGCGAGGGAGGTGTGGCCACGGCCGCCGCGCGGCGGCAGGACGTAGGCGGCGCTCCAGGGGCAGACGGAGCCTCGTCGGTCGCCGAGCCCAGGCTGCTCGGAGGCGGGACCTGCGGGCGGCCGGCGGGACTGACCTTGGAGGGCTGGAACCTGAACCTGAGCTTTATCCTGAACCTGAGCCCGAGCCTGCTGCAGGTAACTAGTGCGGGTCTCCGCTCGGCTCCCGGCGCCGCGTGGGGGCTTTCCTCTCTGGGCCTCGGCGGCCCCGTCTGGGGGCTGGCCTTTCCGCCGTTGCCATGTAGGACTCTCTCCACCCCTCTAAACCAACCCCCACCCCTGGGTGATGGTACCGGGGCCCCGAGGACACAGACGCCCCCAGACCTTCCCACGTTAGTTCGACACTCGGCCCACTCCAGCATAGGGTCCCTGACCATATCCCAGAGGCTGGGACAAGCCCAGAGTTTGTGCCCTTTTCCCTAAGGAAGGGGTGAGGTGGGCGCCGCCGCGGTCCCCGGGGATGGAGAAGGTCCGGTCCTTCTCGCAGTGGGTGAACTGTAAAAAATTGCCCATATTTGGGAGGATATGCAAAGCTAGGGCTGTGGAAATCTGGGGTGAGGCTCCTATACTTTCTTGCTGTGTGTCCTTGGTGAGTCCCTGAACCTCCCTGGTGCCCAGCCTTCTGCCAGAATGGGGGTCATCATCTACCCTGATCGCCCAGGGGCTGCAGAAAGGCTTGGCAAATTTCCAGTGAGAAGACGGCCTGCAAACTGTAAGGCATTTTGCTATGTGAGCTGTGATCTTCTTATCTACAAGTGGAGGCCCCGGCAAGGACCCCATATAGGACCCAAGAGTAGGAATAGCCTTGGTGTGGCTGCAAAGCTTTGCCAGCCTTGGTCTATGACCACCTCTCCTGACTGCTTACCTCGTCCAATCCCTACCCATGGATTGGTGACTCCCCTTTCCCCAGCCTCCTTTTGGTCTCTTCACCCTCAGAGCCAGACCTGTTGGTGGCAAGGGGGCTCTGTCCCAGTATGTGGCAAAGCCCTGAGCTAAATGGAACCCTGGGGCACGCCTGGCAGACTCTGCTGACTCAGTTCCCCCCAAGGGAGGGCTGTCTTGGTCAGCATTGATTTTTTTTTTTTTTTTTAATTTTTATTTTTTAGTTACAGTCTTGCTCTGTTACCCAGGCTGGAGTGCAGTGGCACAATCACGTTCACTACAGCCTCAACCTCCTGGGCTCAAGTGATTCCCCCACCTCAGCCTCCCAAGCAGCTAGGACTACAGGCATGTACCCCTATGCTTGGCAAATGTATTTTTATTTTTTTGTAGAGACAAGATTCTCGCTATGGGCCCAGGCTGGTCTCAAAACTCCTGGCCTCAAGCAGTCCTCCCATTTTGGCCTCCCAAAGTGTTGAGATTACCAGCGTGAGCCACCACACCCATCACATTGATTTTTGTGGGGCTGGGGACTTATCTGGAGCCTTGCTTTCCTGATTGAGTTTTTTGTTCCTCTCTCTGCCCAGGGGTGGAGGGTGAGAGGCTGGGGGTGAAGGGACAGGCAGGTGCAATTCCACTTTGCTGCTGGGCGGGGCAAGACTCATGAGACATTAAAGGCAGAGAGATTCAAATCCTGGCTGGAGAATAATTGCCTCAACTAATCTGGAAACGTTACACTCTGTTTAATTTTTATTTAACATGTATTAATATGCTGTTTAAGTTTTATAGCAGTAGTTATTTTAACAAAGTCTGCACTATTCAGAGTTGTAGCTTTTCTTATCTGCCGCTTCCTGACTTGCTGCACCTCCGGGAAAGCTGAAAAGGGACACTGAGACCTATGGTTGGGGGACTCTGGGCCAGGTCAATTTCTGAGGCGTGACCAGTTCTGATGTTCTGAGTGGAGCTTGCCAGGGTTTTTATATGCAAGACATCATTCAACATAACCCTGTGAGGCATCTCACATATGGGGGAACTGAGGCACAGAGGTAACGTGAAGCAAGCCCCTCTCAGAGAACAACTGTCTCTGAGTACTTTTGATTTCTACTCAAGTCTTACGTCAATTCTTAGACAGCCTTTGTGGCAATTTCAGTGTTTCCAAGGTGCATCATTCAGTACTATGCATTGAGCCGCTGCTCTGTAGCAGTCATACCTCTAGGCTCGGGGACATAGCAATGAATGAAACAGAAAAATAAGTTCCTGTGCTCATGGAGCTTTGCTTTTATCAGAGTGGGGGGAGACAGACAAGAAACATAAAAGCCTGTAATTCAGTATTTGGGATGTGAGCTGGAGAAACATTAAAGCAGGGTAGGGGGGATAGAGAGTGTTGCAGTGGGAAGAGTTGCAATTTTATAAAGGGTAGTCAGGGAAGGCCTTGAGACAGTGGCTTTTGAGTAGAGACCCAGCAGAGATGAGGGAGTGAGCTGAAGATAGGCAGGACGTGATGGAGTTCATCAGGGCCCTCACAGCTCTTACAGTCCATGTTTTTAGAGGTGACAATCCTTTATGCTAGAATCTTGGAACGTCTGAGCTGGTAGGTCTTTGGGTACCGCCACCTGGCTTCTCCCACCTGTTCACCCTGGTTTCTTTTGCCCCTCTCCGGAGTGATCAGCATGCTGCGCTTCCTGGCACCCCGGCTGCTTTGTCTCCAGGTCAGGACGGCCCGGTACTCCTCGGCAGCAGCCCTCCCAAGCCCCATCCCGAACCCAGACATCCGCTACAACCAGCTGTTCATCAACAACGAGTGGCAAGATGCAGTCAGCAAGAAGACCTTCCCGACGGTCAACCCCAGCACTGGGGAGCTCATTGGGCATGTGGCTGAAGGTGACCGGGCTGATGTGGATCAGGCCGTGAAAGCAGCCCGGGAGGCCTTCCGCCTGGGGTCCCCATGGCGCCGGATGGATGCCTCTGAGCGGGGCCGGCTGCTGAACCGCCTGGCAGACCTAGTGGAGCGGGATCGAGTCTACTTGGCCTCGCTGGAGACCTTGGACAATGGGAAGCCTTTCCAAGAGTCTTATGCCTTGGACTTGGATGAGGTCATCAAGGTGTACCGGTACTTTGCTGGCTGGGCTGACAAGTGGCACGGCAAGACCATCCCCATGGATGGCGAGCATTTCTGCTTCACCCGGCATGAGCCCGTTGGTGTCTGTGGCCAGATCATCCCGTGGAACTTCCCATTGGTTATGCAGGGTTGGAAGCTTGCCCCGGCGCTCGCCACAGGCAACACTGTGGTTATGAAGGTGGCAGAGCAGACCCCCCTATCTGCCCTATACTTGGCCTCCCTCATCAAGGAGGCGGGCTTTCCCCCTGGGGTGGTGAACATCATCACAGGCTACGGTCCAACTGCAGGTGCGGCCATCGCGCAGCACATGGATGTGGACAAAGTTGCCTTCACTGGTTCCACCGAGGTGGGCCACCTGATCCAGAAAGCAGCTGGTGATTCCAACCTCAAGAGAGTCACCTTGGAGCTGGGCGGCAAGAGCCCCAGCATCGTGCTGGCTGACGCTGACATGGAGCACGCTGTAGAGCAGTGCCATGAAGCCCTGTTCTTCAACATGGGCCAGTGCTGCTGTGCTGGCTCCCGGACTTTTGTGGAAGAATCCATCTACAATGAGTTTCTCGAGAGAACCGTCGAGAAAGCAAAGCAGAGGAAAGTAGGGAACCCCTTTGAGCTGGACACCCAGCAGGGGCCTCAGGTGGACAAGGAGCAGTTTGAACGAGTCCTAGGCTACATCCAGCTTGGCCAGAAGGAGGGTGCAAAACTCCTCTGTGGCGGAGAGCGTTTCGGGGAGCGTGGTTTCTTCATCAAGCCTACTGTCTTTGGTGGCGTGCAGGATGACATGAGGATTGCCAAAGAGGAGATCTTTGGGCCTGTGCAGCCCCTGTTCAAATTCAAGAAGATTGAGGAGGTGATTGAGAGGGCCAACAACACCAGGTATGGCCTGGCTGCGGCTGTTTTCACCCGGGACCTGGACAAGGCCATGTACTTCACCCAGGCACTCCAGGCCGGGACTGTGTGGGTAAACACCTACAACATCGTCACCTGCCACACGCCATTTGGAGGGTTTAAGGAATCTGGAAACGGGAGGGAGCTGGGTGAGGATGGGCTTAAGGCCTACACGGAGGTGAAGACGGTCACTATCAAGGTTCCTCAGAAGAACTCTTAAGAGCCGCTGTCACGGAGGCCCAGTCCCAGTCCAGCAATTCCACAACCACCTTGACCAATGATTGCCAAACTTTTTTAAATCCAAGAACACCGTTTATTTGTTCCAAATTAACTCTTAGAAGAAACCCCACAAATAAAGCAATTCAATCAAGACTGTTCTATTTAAAGCAGGGATGGGGACCAGGCTCAGAGTTATACCTATCCGGGCCTCAGCCACAGCCCCCTTGGTGGCCCATAAGTTGCTTCCATGAAATCCTAGGAATCTCTGGAAGACATTAAAAACCAATGATCTAGAAAATGGTTTAGTTCTTCCTGCTGATCCAAGGACTTTCCCATGGCTTCACTTGATGGTTTAGTGGATGAACTCAGCTGAGACACAGGCTTGGAAAGCATTAGGGGTTTTGAACTAGGTGGATTCCAAATCTCGGCCCCACTCTTCATTGGCTTAACCTAAAACCCAGAGGTGCTTTTCCTTTTCCATGTGCCAGTTGCTGGCTGTTTTAGTTACTTGCCCTTCATTTTGCTACTGATTTTCCTTAATTTGAGGGAAGGAGTAGGCAGAGAATATGCTTACATAATTACACCTGTAAAATAAGCCCAAACACTCCAAATGTCCCTCAGCTGATGAGTGGATTTATAAAATGTTTCCATGGAATATTCCTCAGATTACTTGACTATAAAAAGGAATGAAGCACTGACACACACTGTGACGTCAGTGAACCCCGAAAACATCCTTCTTAGTGAAACAAGCCAGATAGCTTGTATAAGGCTACAGACTGTATGATTCCATTTATATGAAATATAAATCTGTAGAGATGGAACATAGATTAATGGTTGCCAGGGGATAAAGGAGTAACTGCTAGTGGGCATGGAATTTCTTTTGGGAGGTCTCGAAAATGTTCTGGAATTGAACAGTAGTAATGTTTGCACGATTTGGTAAAAAAAACTGTTGAATTAATTATGGTTTACATAATTAAACAATTTTATAGAGTTTTATGTAAACTCTAGAACATTTTATAGAGTGTGGGTGATGGAAGGGACCCGGGTAGTCTAGTCAACCCCTAGCCAGGTGCAAAAGTCCCCTCCCCAATGTTTCTATTTTTGTTTTCTCTTGGCTGGGCGACAAAGTGCAATGGTAAGACCCATGGAGAAAAAAACTGGTTCCTGCTCAGAGTGGGCCCATCTTGTTGGACTCATTTCCACAGCCCTCCACCCCTTCCAAACCACACCACCCTTCAAGCCAAGCCTAGCATGGGGGCCCCCTGTGCTGGGGACTGCCAGAATTTCAAACCTTAGAGTTGACAATGTTTGTTGTTAGTCTTGCTGCATTCCTTCCCCAACTGATGGGAGTGAAGGCAAATCCAAGCCAGTCAGTTCACAGTACAGAAGCAGAATGCTGAGCCTCCCTCTCTTGGTCCATCTTTCTAGACCATGCTGCTTACAAGTCAACTTACATTCAGGTCCACCCATTCCTGTAAATGCACACCCCCATCATTTCTGCCTCCCAGGCTCAAGCAATCCTCCCACCTCAGCCTCCCAAGTAACTGGGACTACGGGTGCTCACCACCACGCCTGGCTAATTGGTTGTTTTTTTTTTTTTGTTTTTTTTTTTTTTTGGGATTTTTTGTAAAGATGGGGTTTCACTGTAATTCCCAAGCTGGTCTCGAACTTCTGGTCTCAAGCAACCTTCCTGCCTCAGCCTCCAAAGTGCTGGGATTATAGGCACGAGCCGCCGTGCCTGGCCCCAGTCAACTGTTAAACGTCCTGTTGTCTTTCCTAGGCAACATGATGATCTTGTTTATTAAATAACTTTGGTTTGGCTGGAAACTGCTGTTTGAGGGTTCAGGGTCTATTTGGGTCCCTCACCTCCTTTCCTAGGACCTCCCTTCTGCATCATTTGTCTACAGCTAAGGTGACTCCAACTCCCCCCACAAAGTGCACGTTCTACCAATTTCTCTTGGAGGCTGTTGGCATCTCTGTTGCACAGCAGTGAAAGTTTCTCATGAACAAACACACTGGGACATGGAAGTGGGTGGATGGGTGTCTCCAATGATTAATGTGCAACGTCACAGTATTTTAACAAATCCATTCCTCATTTGAGTTTCAGTACTCCTTAACCGAAGAGGAACTCTGTAGATAGTGTTCTGGGGTGGAGTGGCATTGGAAGAGACAATCTTCAAGTTCCCTTGTTTCAAGCCCTGAAATATGAGAGTGCAGAGCCAGTAGGTCAGTGTGTTAATAAGCTCAGCTTCTCCACCCATTTAAAAAAGTTTTTAAAAATGTATTTTTATTTATTTATTTATTATTGAGACAGGGTCTCATTCTGTCATCCAGGCTGGAGTGCAGTGGCACAATAATGGTTGCAACCTCCTCCTCCTGGGCTTGAGCAATTCTTGCACCTCAGCCTCCTGAGTAGTTGGGACTACTCAGGAGGCATGCGCCATGACACCTGGCTAATTTTTGTATTTTTTATAGAGACAGGGTTTTGCCTCATTGCCCAGGCTGGTCTTGATCTCCTGGGCTCAAACAATGTGCCCACCTTGGCCTCCCAAAGTTCTGAGATTACAGGCCTGAGCCACTAAGCCCGGCCCCCTCCACTCATTGCTCTGAATGTATACTTGTGAGCAGGGAGGTTTAACTGGGTGTCCTCATTCAGGCCAGACACTGCCCACAAGACTCACACTTGGAGGGTGATGTTGCCATTCTGGGACTTCCATCCATTTAGCAAAGTCTTACCAAGATCTTACTCTATAAACACTATGCCAGGCACCTTGCCATGGAATAGAAGCCTCACAACCATCCTATAAAGCAGGTAGTAGAGTCGTGGAATTACCTCCCCACTTTTTTTCAGGTGAGGAAATGAAAGTGGAGAGGTTTAAGAAGCAACTCATCTGGATTCAGTTCCCCATGAGCATGCACGAGGGACCAGAGAGAGGGGCATACTGGCAAATGCATGTAACCAACCCTCCAAACCTGGAGAACCCATGGCAAAGCCCATCAAACCCTGCACACCCAGCCACTGTGCTGGATGCATCCGAGCTTCTGCTCAGTCCCAAGGGTTCTCTTCATCAGACCCCAGGGCCATTTAGGAACTTGCATTTGGGTTGGCTCCCTTCTGGGTGTGAGGCTGACCTCTGGTGGCCACCTAGTTCATGAATTTACACAAATAATTTTGGCTTAAGAAAAAAGGCATGGGGGGCGATGGTCCTGCTCTAGGCCGATTGTTGGGGGAAAGAGAATTGAGTAAGACAGTCCCTTCCCTGAAGGAGCTCACAGTTGGGCAGAGGAGAGAATTACAGAGCAAGGTGGGAAGTGCGGTGAGAAGTACAGAGGCCATGAGATCATGAGCGGAAAGCAAACATCTGTATCAAGCACCCACAGTGGGCCGGCCACCTCCCTCCCTCCCTCCTTCCCTCCCTTCTCCCTCCCTCCCTTCCTTCCTTCCTTCCTTTCTTCCTTCTTTTGGATGGAGTCTCGCTCTGTCTACCAGGCTGTAATGCAGTGGCGTAATCTTGGCTCACTGCAACGTCCATCTCCCTGGTTCAAGACATTCTCCTGTTTAGTCACCCAAGTATTTGGAATTGCAGGCACATGCCACCACACCCAGCTAATTTTTGTATTTTTAGTAAAGACAAGGTTTCACCGTGCTTCTTTCTAACTGCCGTCAGGGAACTTAGTATTATCCTCCTGCATCAAGCCCAGGAGATATTCAGCAGTGAGTGAAGCCAGGCTGAAGCTTGGGTCCTCTGACTGCTACACACCACTGCCTCCCAGGGCCCCCAGCTCAGCTCAGGCACAGGCCCAGTGGGAGTGGGCAGGGGGTACTGCTAAATGACTAGCAGGGAACCAGAGGGGCAAGGAAAGGATGCTCCTGGAGTCTGACAAATATGAAGGGTTGGAGGAAGGGAAAGTTTTCCCATGAGGAGGAAGGAGGCAGGGAGGAAAAGCTTGAGGGCAAAGGGCAGGCAAGGGCTGGACTGCGAAGGGCTTGTACATCCCTCCAGAAAGCTCACACTTGGCCTAGCAATGGGAGGGTACTTTTTGGTTTTGCTTTTGTTTTTTTAAACAGGGTCTTCCTCTGCCACCCAGGCTGGAACGCAGCTGCTTGATCGTAGTTCACTGCAGTCTCAAACTCCTGGACTCAAAGGATCCTTCCACCTGAGCCTCCTCAGTAACTGGGACTACAGGTGTGTGCCACCATGCTGGGCTAATTTTCTAATATTTTGTAGAGTTGGGGGGCATCTCACGATGTAGCCCAGGTTGGTCTTGAACTCCTGGCCTCAAGTAATCCTCCTGCCTCAGCTTCCCAAAGTCCTGAGATTACAGGTGTGAGCCACTGTGCCTGGCTGCCCCCACGGGCTTTTAAAAAAAAGTGATAGGATCACATTCAGCTTCCAATGCTGGCTCTGCATTGACGTGGAGGACAGATTGAGGGAGTTGACCCGGAGTCAGCACCACTCAGGACATTGTTGCTTGCACCCAAAGTGATGCTGGCGCACCAGGTTGTAGGGTGGGGGCAGAGCCTGGACAGCCAGAAAGCAGGCTTCAGGGCATGATGACAGATGGACAACTTGGCACAAGAGAAGATAGAAGTTGGGTAACTTCATGTTTCTGGCTGCAGTAACCACGTGGCGGGTGGTGCCATTCACTGCGACCACCCTGGAGGTTGCACATTTAGGGACATGGTAGGATGCTTACTTATTCATTCCTTGTTTAACACATTTTACAGAATGTCACCTGTATGCTAGGAGCTATTCTAGGGCAGGGGATACAGCAGGAAACTAAGAAAAGAAAAAGAAATCCTGAACATGCTTTGTGATAGAAGAGGCAGACCATACCCAAAACAGGTGAGATTGTTAGTCTGTCAGGAGGTGAAAGGTATTATGGAGAACAATAGTGCTGGGAAAAGCAGGTGGGCTGGAGTAGACAGTGTAATTTTCAGTAAGGTGTTCAGAGGTCGTCTCACCAAAGAGGTGACAAAGGGACTGAAAGAGACTGGAGCATTCCTGGAGGCTCCAGGAACACAGGATGAGGCCAGGAAGCCAGTGGGGGGAAATAGGACAGAGAAGTTGCAGCCTGGGTGGGGGCATTTGGAGGTCACCATGCAGATGGACTGATGGGGGTCTTTATTCTGAGGAAGGAGCCACCAGAGGCTTTTGAGCACAGCAGCGACATGATATGACTTGTTTTAAAAGGATCACTGGAGCTCCAGTGTTGAGAACGGATTGTAAGGGGAGCAAAAGCACTTGACCTTAAGAATGCCAACAAGGAGAGAAAGAGCAGAGAATGAGGAGGAGCAGGAGGAAGACCCGGGAGAGAAGAGGCAGGAAGCCAAGGAAGGCGGGTTACTTTCCAGGAGGAGGGTGTCCCCCCCTCCCCCTCCTCTCCTCCCCTCCCCTCCGCCGCCCCCTTCCCCCCCTCCCCCCGTAAAGCCTGAGGCTCCCAAGATGTCAAGTGGGAGGAGCACTGAGCAGTGTCCCTGCCTGCATCCACCAGGACTCCCTGGAGACCTTGGTAAGAGCACTTGATGGAGTTGGGCACAGAAGCCAGACCAGCCTGGGTTGAGAGTGTCACTTAATTCTCCCAAGCCCCAATGATCTGTACATTAATCCTGGAGTTAGGAAGACCCTCAAGGGAAAACAAGAAGTCCTGGTATGAGGCCCCTTGAGAGTCTGTGCTGCATCCACCTCATTTAGCCGGAAATGTGGACAGAGCAACTTGGACAAGTTGCTCCCAGCCAAGCATTCTTCCCATGTATATTAGCATGTTAGCTGCCATATGAATGAGCCCCCAAGTTTGAGAGTTTAGTACAATGATGTTTTAGTTTTGCTTATGTAACAATCTAATGCAGGTACCTGGAGAATTGGCATTTTCTTTCCACGTGGAAATTCAAGGATACAGGTCCCCTTTCATTGTAGGTGGTGATTACACCACCTACAATGGTTCTTAACTTTTTTTTTTTTTTTTTGAGATGGAGCCTCGCTCTGTTGCCCAGGCTAGAGTACAGTGGCATGATCTCAGCTCATTGCAGCCTCTGCCTCCTGGATTCAAGCAGTTCTCACTGCCTCAACCTCCCGAGTAGCTGGGATTATAGGCATGCGCCACCACGCCTGACTAATTTTTTGTATTTTTAGTAGAGATGAGGTTTTACCATGTTGGCCAGGCTGATCTCTGACTCCTGACCTCAGGTGATCCACCCACCTTGGCCTCCCAAAGTGCTGGGATTATAGGCGGAAGCCACTGCGCCCGACCTGTTCTTAACCATTTTTATGTTTTGTATTCCTTTGAAAGCCTCATCAAAGCAATAGTCCTTTTCACCATGAAAAGAATGTACACATGCACATGGACACAGTTTGCACACTTTCAAGGAGTTCACAGAATCTGTGAATCTACCTACAGAATCCCAAGGGGTCTATAGATCCAGGTGAAAACCCCTGTCCAGGGCCTCAGAGATGTCCGTGTTAGCTGGTAAATGGGGAAGAAAGGGCAGAAAAGGCACAGGTACTTTTTGAAGGCCCTGGGCTCTGCATGGAACACATCACCTCTGCTCACATTTCAGTAGCTACATGACCCAGCCTAGGTGTAAGAGGAGACTGGAAGTATTGTCTATGACAGGACAGTCCAATACTGTGGAAGACCCTGGGTTTTGGTGGCAGCTCACCCCAGCTCTGCTCCACATCTGTGGAGATGTGCCAACAAGAGACTGCTTCTCACAAGGACGCTTTTTGAGTTTAATGCTCTCGTGGGCCATCTGCTGCCTCCCATCCAGCCGTGCTCATGCTGTTCCTTTTTCTTGGAGGCCTGCTTAAGGGCCACTCTTCCAGGACGGTTCTTCCAAGCTCATTTAAGCCATCTCTGGTCCCTTTGAGCTAACAGCACCCACCCTTCATTTTGTCTTGTCCTGAGGCAGCTCTCGTTGGTTGAAATGGGTGTAATGTTTTTGTCCTGCTAGACTATGTCTCACATACTCCAAGCGTGCTTGATTTCTCTCCCTGCCCCCTGCCACCAGCACACAGCCCTCCAAGATCTGGGCAGAACAGACATGTGTGGCCATTCACACATGGGGCTCTCAGAGCAACAGGCCAGCGCAGGGATGCCACCCTTCCTGGATTGAAGAGGAAATGGAGGTTCCAAGAGTTGAAGGAAGTGACCTGGCCTTGCAGTCTGTGACAGGGCTTGACCTGGTTGTGGGTCTTCCAACTCTAAAGCTAGTGCCCTTTCCACCCAAACAAGAACTGCATACACCTTCAGCAGCAGAGAGACCGGGGCATGCCTGCCTGGCACCATGGGCAGCCCTCTGTGCTTGAGCTGAGACTCGGAGGTCCGGGAGCAACTATAGACCCTTTGCTACCTGGCAATGCCTGGTGCATGGGAGGAGCTCTGCAAACGTGTGTGATGGGTGAGTTTATGCATGGAGAAAAGAGAGGAGGGTGCTCGCCCACTCCCTAGTACTCAGGATTTTTGCTCTTCCCTCAAGAATCAACTGCTCTCTAATATAGCAGGGGGAGATGTAGGCATGAGGAAGAGACAGCCATTAGTGAAAGGCAACACAGGGAAGTCAGCCTGCTTGGTCCCACACACTTCTCACCGCTGGATGCAATGGAGGCTGAACTCAAAAGAAGCCCTGATCGCAAAGGATTTCACATTCCAGGAGAGAAGTCAGCCCCGTAGAGCCAGAGCATACGCAAGCGGTGGTGTCCAACTCAGCCCTGGGCGCTGGGCTTCTACATTCTAAATTCGTTAAACTACAGACGCCAGAGCACTTGGATTTCCCTTAATTAATTAAAATATCATAGAATTATCGTTGTCTGATTTAATGTTCATAAGGCCTTGGTAAAGGCTGGGAAGGAGGAAATTCATTAGAGGAGACATTTACTGTCGCTGGATTTCCTTGTTCTTATTCATTTCTCCTGCACCATCCATCCCTGGAGGAGAGGGCAGGGCAGTGTTTTTAAAGATGTTGGAATTAATTTCACCATAAAACCTGAAGGAAAAAAAAAATCCACCTTAACTAAAAACTAGCCTTATTTGCATTTAAAAGGAAAAGCAGATACATTTGGGATCTAACACGGGCTATGGAATTGTCTTCCTCAAGCCCAGCTGACAACAGAAGACAGATTCAGGCTGTCCACTGCTTATGGCAACAAGTTCAACCTCCTCTGTTGGCATTTAGGGATGTGGCCCAAAACCACCACCCGCCCACCACCACAGCTCTGAGCAGCAGCAACTGGCCATTCCTCCCTGTTCACAAACTACACTGCATTTCTCTACCCTGACTCCTTTTTGCATGCCAGTTCCTTAGCCTGGAATCCCCCATGCCTGCTCCTACCAGTTCAAGTGCCTGCCTCCTCTTCTGGGAAGTCTTCCTTGATCTCCCTCTGCTCCAAGCACAAAGCAGACACCTTATGCCACCAGGGATAGTGACCTTATCCCACCTATGGCTCCACTGGAGTCTGAGTTCAGGACCTGATTCTACCCACTTTCACATGGGAGGAATCCATATGATTTCCAGCGTCTTGTACCCGGCTGGCACGTGGAGAATGCTACTCAATGTGTGGGAGGGCACAGAGTGCATGTCTCAGCAAGTGAATTAGGTACTAGAATGCTTATACGGTAGGACACACATGGTCAAAGGTGGTCATGTAAGATTAGGGCTGGTTAAAAATTGCAGGCAGGGTGAACGGTGGGGCTGTGATCATAGCCCAGGCGTGTGAGGGAAGGAGGGTCTGGACTACATGGCTGAAGAGGTCACACAGAAGAAAGGTGTGAGGGATGATAAAGGGAGTATCAGTGGGACCTGCACCCACCCATACAGCATTCCTAGGACAAAGGCACCACAAAGACTGTCCTTAGGCACATTTATTTGCAGCATGCAGAGGTCCTAACATCATGTCATCTACAAAAACAGTAGAAAAACACACGTTTGGTGTGGGGAGGGGAGGAGGGTTGTGATTATATGATAACAGCTGCTGCACACATGCTCTCTGAGCCTCTGAAGAAGTCTCTGGGCACTCACATTTGGAAAACCATTAGGTTGGAACACTCATGTTAATGCACCTTTTTGATTTTGGTGAAAATTTCAGACAGCATGACATTAATTATTTATTTGTCTTTGCACAGAATTAGGATGCTAAAGGCAGCCCCATACAGTCTTGATGCTCAGTACTTCCACCATGGGCTCTGTCCACCCTGCTCTCTGCGTCAAGATCCAGCCCTTGAATTTTCACTAGGCAAATCTGAGGTGAGTCAACTGAGTTTGCAAAATGTGCTTATTAGCAGGTATGGGATGTTCTACTACCTTCTTCAGAGCCATAGCATCCCTATTCCTTCTGATGTCATTTCACTAAGGGTCTGACCAAATCATGTCGCAACCATTCAGGACGTGGGAGAATTAACTGCAGGCACTCAGATGTGGAAATAAGTCACAGTGCATGGAGAAGGGAGGGGCGGGAGGTGCTCAGTGAGGAGGGGATGTGAGCAGGTCCCTCTGGCAGCCCCAAACCCCAGCAGACAGGAGCAGCATCCAGTGCCATCCATTTCAATTCTGAGCTCTTGTTTTCAAAGAGAGGTTCCGATGTTTTAAAGTTTGTAAACCACTCATCTAGTTTCATTCCCTTTTTATTCAAATGAGGACACCGAGGCTCAGAAAGTGAAGGAGACTTGCTGGGGTCACACAGTAAGCCAGGGATTAATATGCAAATGGCTCTCATGTTTCCAGAATCCCAGGCGAGTCTCCTCCACCACGTAGTACAGAGGGTGACGCCAACCCAGTATTTTAGACATGAAATGGCTGAAATGGCAGGCTTACGGGCAGAAAGTTCACTTCCAACAAGGACTCTAAAATGTAGTGCACAGTGTGAGTAGCATGAGAGTGTGCCCTAGAAGTTGGGATGAGCCTTGATAAGAGTCCCTGAAGTGTGTGCAATTGGCAGCATCTGCCTTTACATAGTTTTGAGATGACCCTGAGAAGCAGCACCATGGAGTAGAAAGGGGACCAAGGAGGGCCAGGTGCCCTGAGCTCTGCTCCTCTTTCAGAGGCCTTCAGACCTTGGCAGGCAGCTTTTCCTATCAGAGCCTGGTTTCTTCATCTGCAAAAGGCAGGGACATTAACACCTGTCTTGCCCCCTCTCAGAGTTGGGATCATGCTTTATGAACTTAAAGAACTGTGCGTAGTAAGAGATCTCAATTCTTATTTTAAAAATTGTAATCACCTAATTATTTTTTTAAAGACAAGATAGCAAATAGTCTTTCTTTTTTCATTAAAAAAGAAAAAGGAGAGCCTTATTCTTGGGTGAGGTCAAAATGTCTGTAAGTAAAATATATTCTACTGCAATCTAGTTCTACAGTCTGGAAATAACACCTGACCCCCTTTTTACAATTTGATCTTCAGAAGCCTGGTCTCCACTGCTTCTAACCACTTGTTTAAAGAATGCTAGGCTAGGCCAGGCACAGTGGCAGATGCCTGTAATCCCAGCACTTTGGGAGGCCAAGACAGGAGGATCATTTGAGTACAGGAGTTTGAGACCAGCCTGGGCAACACAGGGAGACCCTGTCTCTCCAAAATAAAAAAGCTGGGTATAGTGAGGTATCCCTGTGGTCCCAGCTACTCAGGAGGCTGAGGTAGGAGGATCACCTGAGCCCCGCAGATGGAGTAAGCCATGATGACACCACTGCACTCCAGCCTGGGTGATACAGTGAGATTCTGTCTCAAAAGAAAATTTTAAAAAAGAGAATCCTAGGCTAACAAATGGATGCTCTGGTCTCCAAAGACCCAGCCAAGGTGCTCCAGAGTCCGGTAAAGCATCCCATCTATAACTAAATCTCTTTAAAAGGGAAAAGGGTAGGAATAGGAGAGCTATAGCCAGCTGTCCATACCCTGTTATAAAGCAATGGAACTTGTTTCTGAGGAAATATCAGACCAAACTTGCTGTATTTTTCCCAAAGGACCATCTTACTCTAGGATAGCAGGGCTAAAAGGGACACCGGTAACATCCAGTTAAAACGCCATACTCACAGATGAAGAAACCAGGGCCCAGAGAGGGGAAGGGACCTGTCCAGGTCACACAGCAAGTTACAGTCAGGCAGAAAACAGCTGGGACCCTTGTCCCTCCTTCTGCAACACATACTAAGTCACAGAGCACCACTAATAGGTCGTTGACAAATGTGGTAAAGAGTCACAGCTGAAATAAGCCCTTTAGAAATTGCAAACATGCCATTCTGAGATCTCCCTGGAAGAGATTAATTAAAAAAAGACTTCTCATGGAGCAATTCATTTCAAAAATATAAAAAAGCCACATGCAAATCTGTTTCTCAATGTTTGCCCTTCTAAAAACTACATCTTCATACAAATCTAGTTTGCATCTAATTTTTGAAAACATACAAAAGGGGTCATCCACAAACACAGGTTTTGCAACTCTTCACAAAGCACAAAGATCCATTATTTGATCTTTCCATCATCCCATGAGCAATGTTTCTAAGACCCTACGAAGAAAAGGAGAAAAAGAATTAGAGAAAGTAAACCTGCTCTGTTACAATCAACTATGTGTTACGTGGAAGGTGGGGGAAATGATCCTTCACTTCAAATCTGTCACCCGCAAGAACTGGTGCCAGTGGAGAGTGAAGGGCCCTGTGGAGGCCCAAGAAGTACTTGTAACACCAAAAGGTGGATGTTTCAAAGTGGCAGACTCCAGCTTAATAAGAAGAGGACCTTTTCAACCACTGAAAAATCCACAGATGGCTATCAGTGGTAGTGAGCTCTGTGTGCCTGGAGGTATGCAAGCCAGAGCTGACAATACTCCGTGTCGCAGAAGGAACTCAAGACCCAGGAAGCAGTGATGGTCTTAAAATTCTTCGATTTTTGATGGTATCCTTTTGATATATTAACACCCCAGAATCATTTCTGCCTCAAAATATATGTATATTTAAAAATTATATATATTTAAAACTGGAAGCATATCTATAAAAAACAAGTCATGTATTATCAGGAAGACAATTTTAAGACCCAATCTCGTAATTCTTTGTTGAATTCCTATTTCACAGTTTTACGTTTTCATAGTTTTCTCCTCATTTCTGGGACCTCTAACTATTTACGTAAACATCTATCCTTCAACCCTAATGCCACTTCCTCCGTGATTCTTTCTTCGTTTTCCCCAGTTCTAAGCTGCTTTTCCTACCTTACCATCTCCTCCCATTCCCTTAACATCACATTCCTTGTATTATAATGATGTCCACTTTTTGTTTTTCTGTGCATCCCCTGCAGACCAGAAGTAAGGCCTTGCACACGGAAGGCTGCAACAGTAGTGGCTAAAGGAATAATATGATTAAAACCGTGGCAAAATCCTCCTGCTTTTGAGAAACCCTATCAGACTTGTTTCCAGTTTTTCCTGTTCTATTAAGCACCTGTTGATTGGCCTTGGTAATGGTGCCTGTTCACCACTGC
This sequence comes from Sapajus apella, assembly GCF_009761245.1. Classification (NCBI taxonomy): domain Eukaryota; kingdom Metazoa; phylum Chordata; class Mammalia; order Primates; family Cebidae; genus Sapajus; species Sapajus apella. The sequence goes on from NW_022436986.1 coordinate 3,717,478, forward strand.
TCCCCCGTTCATGTAAGAGGATCATGCAATCCCTGCCCTTTGGCCTCTGGTGAGTGAAATGCACATCTTCCCACACCATCCCCACTGAGACCACTCCCCCTCTCCAACCCAAACCTATTGATTGGTCTGTAAGCAGGCGGGACACACATCATATCTAAGCAGAAACTTTAAATGCAGTGGTATGTGCAGCTTGGCCCCGGAACGGACATGTTCCACACTGGAGCTGTTCCTCCAGCAGGGTCCTGAATGAGGGGACACATGGGGCAGGGCCATAGCCAGCTCACAGCTATAACACAGAACATGAGCAAGTGATCAGCATCTATGGCTGTGACTCACCAAGGTTTTGGGATTTTTATGGAGCAAAAACTGGCTTATAAAGTGATTCCTTTCCAGAGTTCCCAGTTCACCTGTAGGCAGGGAACAGATGCAACCCCACCTGTCAACTGTGTGACTACAAGGACTAGGAGACCCTGGCCAGAGGGATGCAGAGATTGCCCCCACCCTCAAGGAGATGTGCTGCTAAGGGTTGAGGACAGGAAGGCAAGGCCTGAGCCTCCGGGAAGGAAGCTCAGGCATCTCCTTTGTGGGAATATTTTCACATGGATGCTATCACAATGACACTATCTGCTACCTCTCAGTGCTGTTTCTAAAAGAACACAGAGGAAATATTCCCTTCAGCCTCAGAAACAGGAAAATACATCTGGTCATTTTATCTCATGGACACGCATCATGTTCATGGCTCTTGCCTTTGCTTGCTAGGAAGCTCGGAGGGAGATATGTGCAGAACATACCAGATTCTATTGCTCATCTTAGTACATTCCTATTCTTCTTTTGCTCTCTCCCTGGTTTCCTCCATTTATGTATTTTTCTTTTTTTTTTTATTACAGGTCTTAAAAGCCACCTCAAATATCTCATAATATGGATGTAAAATACTGAAAATGACTTAGAACATGTACATTTCTCCATCACATGCGGTCATCGGGAGCTGGGAAGCGGAAGCTCCTATATTTACTCAGATCTAGAACCATCACCGTGCTGTGGGACTCAGCCTCTCCCACCACGTTGGCTGCATGGCACTGGTACACTCCCTCATCCTCCTTTCTCAGGGGGTTGATCTAGAAATACAACAGGCAAGTTTATACAGTTATATAAGGTACAGCAAAATGACTTCCTTAGTTAGTTCTTAATGCTAAGGTTTGCACACCTCCTCCTTTTCAGAATAAGGTAAAACGTGCTCTATTTCTCTCCTTGCCTTGGCCGCCGAGGAGCACAGAGCTAAATTTCCTTCCCAGGGACCCTCTTGAAAGGTACTTTCCCTATTGTGGCTCTCATCTGAATGATTCCTTTGCATTCCTGGCCTTTTACTGTGAGCTACCTGGAATTTTTATTAAAGGTACAAGGTATAGATTATTTGGAAAATACCTCAAGTTAAAAGAAGAACAAAAATCTACTGATCAAAGAATGATCCACAAAGTATTCCCTACAGAGAAAGCCTCTACAAAATACCACCAAAGATAACCTCTTTTCCCTGTCTTTTCTCATACGAAAATGAGGGAATGTGCTTGATTTGAAAAAACCACACACCCAACTGCAATCCCCATCTCTCAGCTGGGTAGAGAAGAGTCACCAAGCCTCCCAGAGCTGTGGGTAGAATGAGGAGGTCGTCCTTAGGGAGCACCCCGAGGATGCTCACGGCCAGGTCCATAACCAGCTCACTTCTCTTTTGCTTTCTCTTGTTACAACCAACAGCTTCCATCAATTACAAATCATGCTATGGACCATGCAGCGGGGTATGCACACCAGCTTGTTTTAAACTCATGCCAGTCGTGGGGAAAGGGTGAGTATTATGATCTTCTTTTTACAGGAGGCTCATGGGTAAGTCACAGACTGTCAGGGCCACAAAGCCCCTCTGAGGTCATTCAGTTTGAAGCCCTCTTTTAACAACAGTGGAAATGGAGGCTCAGAAAGGTACAGTGACTGACCCAACATGGATCCCTAGCTCCTCATTCCATCACTCTTTCAAACATGTGGCATTCTTCATCTTAGCAAAAATGCTGTGAGTGGCAGGAAAGAGCTCTGGAGGAGGACTCGAACATGCCCTCTTCCTCCTTTACCAGCCGGTGACGTGAAGCAAGTGTACTAGTTTCCTTGGGCTGCTGTAAGAAATTGCCACAGCTTAGTGCCTTAAAACGAACACATTTATTATCTGCAGTTCTACAGGTCAGAAGCCCAAGAGGGGCTAAAATCAGTGGGCTACAGTCAAGGTGCCGGCAGGGCTGCATTCTTTCTGAAGGCTCTCAGACTTGTTCTCTTCCCTTCTCCAGCTCCTAGTGGATGCTGGCACTCCTTGGCTGTGGCCCCTTCTAACGTCTTCAAAGCCAGCAATGGTGGGTCAAGTCCTCACAACAAATCACTTCAGTCTGCCTCTGACTCTTCTGCTTCCCTCTTCCACACTTAAAGACCCTCCTTTAAATTGGCCTGCCCAGATAATCCAGACTAATTTCCTTATCTTTTTTGTTTGTTTGTTTTTTGTGTGTGTTTTTTTGTTTTTTTGAGATAGTCTTCCTCTGTCGCCCAGGCTGGAGTGCAGTGGCATGATCTCAGCTCACTGCAACCTCCGCCTCCCGGGTTCAAGTGATTCTTCTGCCTCACCCTCCCAAGTAGCTGGGATTACAAGTGCCCACCACCATGGCCAGCTGATTTTTGTATTTTTAGTAGAGATGGGGTTTCACTATGTTGGCCATGCTGGTCTTGAACTCCTAACCTCAGTTGATCTGCCCACCTCGGCTTCCCAAAGTGCTGGGATTAGAGGGGTGAGCCACCATGCCCAGCCTAGTCTCCTTATCTTAAAGTCAGCTGTTTAGCAACCATGACCTCCCTCCCACCGACTTGCCAAGTAACATTGTAGGGTTCTGGGGGTGAGGACATGGACATCCCTGTGGGGCCATCACTCTGCCCCCGGCAGCAGATCACGTATGTTCCCAGCAGATCTGCAACCTGCCCTGCTTGCCTCACAGTTACTGGAGGGGCCAGTGAGAAATGGGTAAGAATAGCTTTGAAACGTGTAACGTGTTGTTGAAATATAAAGGATGGCTTATAAGGGTCAATCAATAATATCCAATAATCCTAAACACTCACCAAAATCCAGGCTGTGGCCTCATGGTCGGAAGGGCCTCCTCGCACCTGGACCGCTACATTGACATGGTCCCCAGGCAGCTCCTCCAGTGCTTGGGTGCCCTCAGGGGATTGCGTGACCTATAGGGGAGGTCAGGAGGGGGCTTAGAAAAAGCATTTCTGTATAAAAACTACCCCACAGGCTTCCTCATCCTCCTCCTTCCTCCTCCTCCCATTGACTCAAAGACTGAAACCCTAGCACTGCTCATTCCTATGCAAATGACATCAGCCATTTTTTAAGCCTACTTGTACATATAGACAGCACGCTCTGCTGGACAGCAAAGACATGAACGTCACCACTATCCCACAGAAGGATTCAGAATTTCAACACCCGTCTGAGGGCTGTTGACATGAGGGGCACAACATATACTGTGATGCTTGCCAGTCTGAAAAACTGATCTTTAGGAAGATTTGGTTTTAGAATAGAACTGAGTATTCTGCTACCAGCCAGGTCTGTCTAAAACACAGCCCTGAAGTGAAGTAGGACTCATACACACAACACACACACACACAAACACACACACACAGCCACTGTAGCTGATGCAGACAGGGTAACAGCAGAGCTTTCTGGGTCCCTAAGTGGCCAAGGGTGTCAATGGCACAGGAAAGGTTGCAATGTCCCCTTCTAAGGGAAGAGCTTTGGGGTAGAAGTTTCAAGGCAGCGGAGTGGTACAGAAGGTATCTTTTCTTCATCCTCTGGCCCACCTATAAAGGCAAACATATAAACACACTTAAAAGAAAAACACATTTACCACTCATGTCTTTCCGTTTCTCCCTGTCTCTTTCACACACACACACACACACACACACACACACACACGCACGCGTGCGCGTGCACGCGCAACACAAGAGTTCTTGGAGAGAAATACCTTTCTCCATGTGATGACTGGAGTAGGCACAGCCCTCACTTCACAGGACAGGCCCACCTGCGCCCCGGTGACGTTGCGAACACTCCGGGGAGGAACAATGACCACAGGAGCTGGGAGGAGGAGACAAGGGGACATAACCTTTACCCTGCTGGGTTTCAAGCAACCCACCTCTAAACTCCCCAGCCCGCTGAGAGCCTGCTGAAATGTCCTGACAGGAGGGGAGCTAGGCAGGAGTCATGCTAGGGCAGGGTGACCTCCCAAAGTCCCCCAACGCCGTCTGTGGCAGAGCTAGGGCCTCAATGCCCCCTCCCAGGGCCCCTTTCAGGCTCCAGCTTCCATCTGCTGTAGCTCAATCGAGACACAGCAGCCGACTCCGAGAGGGGCTGGTGTGACACCACCAATGGCAGAATCTTCTAACAGATGGGCTTTTCCCCTTCCACATGGAGGGCGTTGGGAAGAAGAATGCCAGGCAGAACAGCTGCATACACCCTGGAGCTCAACCCCCTGCGGTCCATTCAAGATGCCCATTTGCATGCACAGAGCAAAGCCTCCCCAAGCCTCCCCACTCCCTCCACCTCCTCATCCCCAGAAGTCGACCCCCAGCCTGGGCAAATCAGGCAAATGTGGTTCTAGACTGCCAGAACGTGACGGAGAGGAGAGGGAGGGTGTGGGCTCTCTGGACAGGACCTGGTGTTAGACGTTTCAAGCTCCTACTCCACATTCTCCCTTCCTCCCTGTGCCTGGCATCTGCTCTGCTCATGCTGGGCTGGAAGAATCAAGGCCAGGCATTTCTATCTGCTCTCACCTGCACTGGACAGCAAGCTCAGCCAGCCCAGCATCCAGTGCCACAGTGTCTTGGGCAAGGTGCAGCGTGGAGGCCTGGCCAGGGAATGCTCGTACCAGCTGTCATCTGTAAGGTAGGGATCACACCCCTGCTTCCTAGGGCAGTCGAGCTGATCTAACCACGGAATGAGGGTGGAAGTGATGGCTCAAGTTAGCATGATATGCAAGTGAGGGCCAGGAGCAAATAGATGACTGGATGAAGAAACACATGACAAATCAAGGAGCAAACACGTTCATTTCCAGGCCACCAAACTGCAAAGTCTAGAACTCCCAGGGCTTTGCCTGGTGACTCAAGGACAGCCCTGTTGTTCTCCACAAGCCTGCACTGGGGTAAGGCTACAATATAAAAAGAAAGCAAAGGGAGGAGGCAGAAGGCAGGAGGAAGGAGGTGAGGGACAGGGTCGAATCACACCCAAACACACAGGAGCATCAAGGTACAAAAAGGAGACAAGTTTGGCCCCTCCAGACAGACTGGGAAGTAGACCCTGTCAAGCTGGTGCCAAAAATTCTCTGGGAAATCGCCTTAGAACCACAGTCTCAAACTAGAGAAGCTCCTTAGCATCCCAATTCCCCATGATTCTGTGCCTGACCATGTATGACATGCTCACCCAGCCTCCATTTGCAGGCCTCCAGGAATGGGGAACTCACCACCTGTGGAGCCAGGCCATTCTGTCTTTGGAGGGCTCCACTGGTAAAAAAGCACATCCTCACCTAGAGTTAAAGCCTGTAACTCCCACCTGCTGATCCTAGGGTTTCCCTCTGGAGCCCCATAGCCCCTAGGTGCCCCAGCACCCCTCCAATGAGTTGAATACAGGCTGCCCTCCCCATCCCAGGCTGCCTTCCTCCCCCTGTATCTGATCTGTCCACTCCTTCAGGTATGCCCATCTGAGGGCCCTCTGAAGGGTGGTGCCCAACCCACATGCCTGACTGTCACCAAAGCCCCTGGAACTGAGATTCTAGATGTCTAACACTGCCTGACAGCCACAGAGAGCCACAGCACTGAGCTCTCTAGCAGGAGCCCTATCTGTGATGACAAAGACAGTCTAATTTATTCACCTTGTCCCGCCAGCGCCTCCTCAACCACACAGGCGCTGGGATGCTGCCTCCAGCAGAGCCCTAACTGGTGTTCTAGTGGCTCGCTGTGGTGACAATCAGAAGGACCTGGATACCAACGGGATACTCAATCAGTGTGGTTTACTTTTGTTCATGTAAAGTCAAATTTTAACTGATTTCATCAATCCCTTCAGGCCTAAATGAATAAGCCAGTAAATCACAATTCATCTCTCTCTCCTCATGTTTCCATCTCTTTCAACAACTACAATTAAGAAAGACTGTCTTAGAAATACTATTTCTGTAATTGATTTTGTGGCAGAAAATACCAATTTTTTTTTTTTTTTACAAAAGAGGCCCTGCTTTTAAAGGGACGTCAAAGCATATTAAAGGGACATTTAAATTTTTATTTAATTATTAAAAAATTTACAAAAAGCACAATTCATTCTTACTGGTGTGCAGTTCTAGGTTTTGACAAATGGATACAGTCATGTAATCACTACTACAGCCAAGATACAGAACAATTCTGTGACCTCAAAAAATTTCATGATGCTCCTGTTATAGTAATTTTTTTTTTTTTTTTGGGTCAGGGCCTCATCCTGTCACTCAGGCAGGAATGAAGTGGCACAATCATAGTTCACTGTAGTCTCAAACATCAGGGCTCAAGCAGTCCTCCTGCCTCAGCCTCTTGAGTAGCTGGGACTACAGGTGTGCACTACCATGCCTAGCTAATTAAAAAAAAAATTTTTTTTTTTGTAGAGATGGGTCTTGCTATGTTGCCCAGGCTGGTCTTAAACTCCTGGCCTCTAGCAATCCTCCTATCTTGGCTTTCCAAAGCACTGGGAATACAGGCATGAGTCACTATTCTCAGCCCTGCTTTTAATTTTAACATATCTGTTTTTAAATTTAAAATATTTGTATCCATAGTAGCTCTTTATGATCAATAACTATCACAGTACCAGTAATAACAGTAATTATGCCATCAGCTAGCACAGCGCTTACTGTCTTCTGCCTATAGGCATTCACCTGTTTCTCTCTCCAGCAATCTCACCAACTGCCAGATGGTGGTGCTACCCTGGGTTACCCAGCATTAAAGGGTGCAGTGAGGAGGCTATGAGCCCAGCGCTCTGGCTCCAGAACCGAAGCTCTTCTGAACCACTGTGCTAACACCATCTTGCCTTTTCCCTAGAAGACCCTTCCAGGTACACTACCCTTTAATCGTCGCGCCAGCCCTGTAAGGTAGCTGCTTGCATCCCCATTTTACAGATGAGAAAACCAAGACTCAGAAAGGTGAAGTGCGTGGAGGAACAGGGACTCAAACCCAGGCACCATGATTCCATTCACTTCCACACTGGGTTCTAAAGTGGAACATTTGTTATCTGTATGGTCTCTGTTCCAGAATAAGAGATGAGTTGCTTAGGGATTGTGTTGGGGGATCCCCAAGACAACTCTCCAGGTCAGTGATTTCCCAGGAAGACTAGGAGGACTCACGGGACTCAGCATATAGTGGCAGTCAGGCTGTGATTTATTACAGTGAAAGGATTTTCCCATCTGGCAAAATCAGCCAAGGGAAAAAGTCAGGGTGGGGGAAGAAGGCATAAGCTTCCAAGAGCCCTCCCCGTGGAGTGACAACGATGTGAAATGCTATCCACCAGAGATGCTCAAGAGAGACTTGGTACCCAGGGTTTTTATTGGGAGCTGGCCACAGATGCACTCTCTACCTAACTGAATACCAACATTCCACACTCTGAGAAGGAAAGCAGGTGTTCAGCATAAACCACATTGTTTGTACAGTTCAGGCACAGTGAGCCACTCTCATCAATTCCAAGAATAGTGGAATCCCTTGAAATCTAAGTCCCCAGATACCAGCCAAGGGCCAACTTTGCCAGCAGGTCTTTCTGAGGATACGGTCACAGGCCTGCCGCGTTAGCTGTTTTCTACACAACAATGAAACATCCCAAACATCACCCTCAGGGAACAGCTCTTGTGAAGATACCCCATAGCATAAGCAATGTATCCTTGATACCAGCAGGACACTTCTTGTCCCTACTATCTCCAAGGGCTCATTCCAGCATGGCACTGGAGCGTTCAGTGTCATGACTGCCACCTCAGGCAGGAAGAACAGCGTGTTGGGCAGGGGTGGAAGAGTCCAGGTTCAAATCCTTTCTCTGCCAGGTCCCAGCCTTTGCCTCAGTTTCTTCTTCTTTAAAAGGGGCCCAGGGGCTGGGTGCAGTGGCTAATGCCTGTAATCCCAGCACTTTGGGAGGCTGAGGTGGGGGGATCACCTGAGGTCGGGAGTTTGGGACCAGACTGGACAACATGGAGAAACCCCGTCTCTACTAAAAAAAATACAAAATTAGCCAGACATAGTGATGCATGCCTGTAATCCCAGCTACTTGGGAGGCTAAGGCAGGAGAATTGCTTGAACATGGGAGGTGGAGGTTGCAGTGAACCAGTGATTGCGCTCCAGCCTGGGAAATAAGAACAAAAACTCTGTCTCAAAAAAAAAAAGGGGGGGCCCAGGAATCTATTCCCTCCCCAGCCCACTCCCCAAAGCCTGCTATGAGGCACACTTGCAAAACCCCTTACGAACTGTAAAAGACCTCTTCAGGGTGACTGGAGGACTCAGCAGGGTGTGCTGTCCCTAGGCAGTCTCCTCTAAGGCGCCTTGCCTGCATGAGACCCTCTGGCCTCAGGTGAGCACCAGGGGCCATGACTACAGCCCTCACTCTGGGAAGCCAAGCACATACTGTTACTGTTACCAGAGCTGCAGCACTGCGGGAGGCACCAGGGCTTTCCTTTCTGCCTTTGACAAGAGTGATGTGGCTTGCGGGAGGGAGGGTGGCTTCTGGCTAGCCCAGCCTGCAAATGTGGAAGCTTCATCCCCCTATAGCTCTTCCTTGCTGATACTCGTTTCCTTCTGCTTATGTCAGCAACAGCCCTAGAATTGCAGGGATGGCACAAATCCACCCACCCAAGGGCTAACCTTCAGGTAAGACACAGATAGCCACCCAGATGCACACGGTCACAGAAGGCAATACTGTGGGGTGAGCAAAACAGTACCAGAGGGAGACTCAAATGCCCAGGGGCCTGGCTGCCAACCACTTGAGCTTGGGCAAGTTGCTAATCATTTCTTCTATCTGCAAATGACGATAACCACCACAGCCTCACATCCTCGAGGTGAAGGGAGAAAATGGATGTGACTGCGTTATTAACTGTGTGGATCTGTACAAATGAGAGACATCAATATTGTTATTATAGTGTGTGGTGATCTGTCCCCCTACCTCGTCAGTTATATTGGTCGTTGATGGCTGGAATGAAAAAATCTTCCCAAATGCCTCTGAGATTTCTTTAAAGTTAATGGTGCTAGGGAAAGAAACCGTATCAAAAGTCACCCCCCAGGACCCCATCTGCTTGTATGAAAAAGCACACAATCAAAGAGTTTAATAATCAATGCACTGAACAGCCCTGATAATTTATGCTAATAGTCAGGTTAGGATGTGGAATGAGAAACAGCTTAATCCCGCTCCCTGCAGCCTCTGCCTCAGATCTCCTCCCACAGCATGAAAGGCTTTTGAGCACAAGCCCCTTCTTTGTCCCTCTCACAAAGTGGCATTCGCTGCTTCTCCTGGTTACCTGGTAACATGCACTAGTACAGACCTAGGTTTCTAAGTGGAGCGGGAATTTCAACCAAGGTGAATTTTCTGATTCAAGATCTCAGGAGCTCACTGAAGCTGCCAGTGCTCAATGCCCTGGTGGGTACTGGCTGGGACCCTGTTCCTACCTAATTTATCGTTCAAAACATGACATTAACTTGCTGTCTGTAGGACCCTAACCCGCTCCCAATGTTAACAAATAGGGTGTTAACTATTTGTTTAATTGTTAACTGGTGTTAACACTCCAGCCTTTTAAAGTAATGAGAGCAATCATCATCACAATACTAAGGCCACACCACTTTACCAGTGAGAAGCTGAACCAATAATTCAGAATGTATTGAAGATCCACATATGAATAATTCTTACTGTTTCTTACTGTTGGAAATTGCTTTTTTGCCACCATCTTTTTTTTTTCTTTCTTTTTTCTTTTTTTTTTTGAGACAGGGTCTCACTCTGTCTCCCAGGTGGAGTACGGTGGCGTGATTATAGCTCACTGTAGCCTTGAACTCCTGGGCTCAAGGAACCTTCCTGCCTCAGCCTCCCAAGTAGCTAGGACTATAGGCACATGTCATCATACTCAGCTAATTTTTCGAATTTTTTGTAGAGATAGGATCTTGCTGTGTTGCCCAGGCTGTCCTTGAACTCCTGGCTTCAAGCAATCCTTCAACCTCAGCCTCCCAAAGTGCAGAATGAAGCTTCCCCCTTTGGCCTGGCACCCAAGGCTTGCAATGGCCTACCTCCACCTTTCCCAAACATACTACTAGGCCTCGGCCCTATCGGCCCACTTGCACATCCACCAAAGGGCTCCCACCTCTGAGCCTCAGTTCATGCTGTGCCTCCTCCTTACCAGCCTTGGGATTCTCTCCCCATACTTCAAGGCTCCTCTCAGGAGCTATAGCCTGGTGCTAAATAGAGGGACAAGCAACAAACCTTGGGAAAAATAGGGAGGTGGATCCTGATTGAGAAACCCTCAAGATTCAAGGCTGGCTGGTGCACAGCACCTTCCTGATCAGGTTGCTAGCAGGCTAGCCTTGAGGCGCCCATCTGAAAACAGCCAGACAAGCCTCCACTGGAGCCCTGTCACAGCTGGGACCAGCCAGGTGGCTCCAGGGAATTTCTTTTCATGTGCATCAGCTTTCACTTCTATTAAATGAGAAGGAGACCTCCCCAGGGCAGTTGTAAAAATCATGTAAAAAGATGGGTGCAGCCCAGGTATGGCATCTCATGTCTAATTTAAGCACTTTGGGAGGCTGAGGTGGGAGGAGTGTTTGAGGCCAGGAGTTCGAGGCAATAGTGAGCTGTGATCACGCCACTGTACTCCACCTGGGAGACAGAGTGAGGCCTGTCAAAAAAAAAATGGATGCAAAAGCAATTTCCAACAGTAAGAATTATTCATATGTGAGTCTTCTGTACATGTGTGCAGATCAAAGGATCACTCTCATTACAAGGCAGTTCAGGGCATTTCGGGGCATAGAAGGAAAGGGCAGAATTTAAGCCTGAAAACTGCTTCCCCAGGCTCCTCAGAGGCATGTGTAAGGACCCTTCCCACACTGTTGAGCAACATAATACTTCCCGAGGCCTCATTCCATTAAATCTAGGTGCTTGGAAACCGAAGAGTCAGGAGGGGTGATTTTCTCACTAATATCGAAGCAGAACAGCCTCACTCTGACTCACAGTCTGTTTTCCTTCAACCAGCATCCCCAGGGGCATTGTTAAAAAACGCTCCGGCTGTGTCTTCTGAATAAAAGATGGCTCTAGGGCAGCACAGAATGAGCCGCTGCCTGGGTTAGGAAACGTCCCCTGTCCACACCTTCATGCTTTATCCCAGACACAAGGGCAGGGACCACGCCAGCACTTCAGGACAGAAAGTGACAGGCCAACAGTGCCTGGTTCTGTGGTGGATGACACAAAGGCTGGTGCGGAAGGAGGGCTGAACCCCAGGGAGGCCTGATGCCTGTCACTAATGAGATCATGAAAAGCCATCCTGAGTTGCTTCCGTGTGGCCCCACAAACATCTTTCTTCCCTGGGTCTGTGCCTGGGGTGGGCCTCAGAGCCCATAGATCAGAGTGGAGGGGCTGTCACATTTACTTGTCATTTGGTAATTTTCAGTGAATTAGGGGTGTGGAGTTGCCATCTGCCATCTGGCCTCACTCTGGTAACCATGGTAACCACCATCTGCCTGACTTAATACTATCAAGTCCTGTGCCGAAAGAGTACTGGACAGGGTGTTGGATCTGGGAGCTGGTCACCCTTTACTGGTCACCCTGGACAAGGGCTCTGACCTTGCTGGGTCTCCATCTCTTTCTCTGAGTAACAGCAGATTTGGTCTGAATGTCTTTAAGGTGCCTTTCTCTTAGGAAGAGAATGCTACTCCGGGGGCAAATAAGCTGACTGTCAGCACCATTTAGAGTCTGGGGACCTGGTCAGCATTTCTTATGTCTCCTGCATATGGAGTTAAAGTGTTACCTGTCTGGAGACAAAGAGAATTGCCTGTGAATTAACTGCTGAGGAAAGCAGTTTATAAAAAAGAGTGATAGGAACTAGCAAAAGGAAAGAGACAGGTCTGTTTAAGTGCCACAGGGCGGAAACAAACTGTTCCAAGTGAAAGGGACCTCAACAATGACTCCACTGTGGCTGATACGGTCAGAGAGGGGAATGGACCCATCCAGGGCCACTCAGTGAGCCAGCAGCAGCACAGAGGCACCCCCAGCCAGCTCTGTCCTCCACGGGGAGTTTCAGCTAGGAACAGTCAATGGTGATTTTTCTGTGCCCAACCAGCCACTCATGGGTTTTACGTTTCCCAGGACAGGAGGCTTCCTGCCCCATCTCCAACAACCTATTGCATCTCCTGGACTCAGGTACACCTACCTGAACTACTTGAGGGGAAAGACTACTAGATATTTCATAAGGCTTAGAAAGGTCTTACCCCACCATAAACTTCTTTCTTCAAGCTAAGTCATTACACTGACTTAGGCAGTGAAGTCTGGACTTGGTTGCTGGGCTCAGGCCAGAATTATTTCCTAGAAGCCTGAACCCCAGGCCAAAAGCCAGGCTCTTTGGGACTCACTCACCACCTCACTCACCCTAAACTCAGCACTGTCCGCTCCGTGCAGAGTACATATGAGCTCTTCTCCAAAATGTAATGGAAGAAGCTTAGGAAGCTGGTAAAGCAGGGTGCTTCACTGGACATCCCCGTGCTAATGTTTTGGTTTCTTTTTGTTTGGTTTTCAAAAGGTACATAAAGAGGGTTGGCAACTATGGCACTCAGAGATGATTTTACTGTAATGTTAATGAAGCTTAAGTTTCTAAGTCCCTAGCATTTCATAATAAGTTTCTAAGTCCCTGGCAGTTTTGTTCCTTTACTTAAGGCAGGACTCTCCAAATTATGTGTGTTTTCGGACAACGAGACCTGGATCTGCCCGGAAAGTACCACAATCTTTTCAGATCTTAGGTCTCCAAAGGTCTCGCTTTTCCTGGATGGAGCTCCCTCAGCATACCCAGGTCAGCCCCATCCCACACCTGAGGCCCTGGTGCTCTGGTGCTATGGCCTGGTGACAGGTCCTGAGCCCCCACTCTGGAACTCATCCTCCTCCCCCATCCTCAACTTCCCTTTCTCCCCATTCAAACAACCCAAAGGGCGCTGGATACCTGGGAACTCAGATCCCCCTCCTTAACTCCCAGTCTCCTACGGGGCAAACATACCATGCCTACAAACAACTGACTACATCACCAAGTACTTATGTACCAAAAAGGGCAGCAGGCTCACCAAAACTTCGACTACTACGGTGAGGGGCGTCTCCAAGGATTCTGGCCCCAGTCTGAGCACAAGGAGAGATAAGAAATACTGCTCCCGAAGGGGAAACTGAGTCCCAGGCAGCGCCATCCGCCACTGGGCATAGGGGGTCCTTCGTTCCACATCCCAGAAGGTTAGTGTCTCCTCTTCTGTACCCACCTGAGACCTGACCCCGACTCACCGAACTCGCAAGGGCCATCGCGCGCCTTGTGCAGGTGACCGAAGTGCGTGCGGGGAGCGTGCCGGGCGCGCAAGCGCAGCGCGCAGACGCTGGGGTACGAGCGGCCGTCGGAGCCGCAGACGGCGCCGCGCTGCGCGCACACGCACAGCCCGGTGCCCTCGGGCGCCGCCCCCTCGGCCCGGCTCACGCACACCAGGCCGGGGCCACAGCGCGCGCCGGCGCGGCCGCCGCAGCTCGCGCCCTCCGCTCCCAGGCAGCGCACGCAGCAGCCGCACTCGTCGCGCGCCGAGATCCCGGACGCCGGGCAGCGCGCGGGCGCCGGGCAGCGCTCGGGCCGGCACGGACCACACTCGGGACGCCGGCCGCCAGCGTCGCGGAGCCCGAGGCTCGAGGTCAGCGGCGGCAGCAGCAGAAACAACAGCGGCAAGAGCAGCGACAAGCGCGGCATGGCTTGCTCTGGGACAGCGGCGGCGCCTCTGCTTTGCGCTCTGCTCGGCGCCCGCCGCGCAGCCACCGCTCCCTCCCCGTGGCCGCTGATTGGCCGGGCCTGCACCGCGGGGCGCCCGCAGACCGCTACCCCGGCCCGGGACCAGCGCGGTGCCTGAGGCCCGGGGCTCCGAGCTGGAGGGACGCCCCGAGAGCAGCTCTCTGACCTCCGTCCGATTGGACTCTTGGGGAAACCGAGACCCAGTGGGGGCGGAAACTTGCTCGAGGTCGCTGTGGTCGAGTCAGGATTGGATAACCGTACGGTCTCCGGATCCAAGGCTGGCTGCAGATAGTAAGCCGGTAAATCCTCACAGAAGGATGCGTTATTTAATTTAATTTTATTTTGCATTCAGTAGTTTTCAAAGTTTTATTTTATAAAGAGAATATATGATTTAAAGTGTCAGATTTTACGTTTACATCTAAGGACGAAAAGAGAGTTTCCCTACCACCTTGTATCCCAATCCTCCAGCTAGGCTTCCAGAGGCCACTCTTACTATCGGGTTTTTGTGTATTTTTTCAGAAATGTCCTCTATGCCTATAAAAGCACATGTGCCTATAAAAGCCCCTTACTTTAAAACACACACACTGTTTGTCTCTCACACACAGTAGTGTGGCATACACTTTAATCTGCACTTGGTTTTTCCACTTAGAATATTTCAGTTTCCCCACCTCTTGTCATCTCTGAAACTGGGTTTCTCCTACAATTAATGGGAGTGTAGCTCATTGGCTCTGTGACTGTGTTTCTTAATGCTGCGTAAAGTCATGGTGCATCGCCATTCACAGTGACTTTGTTGTGATGAGATACGGTGATATATTCTGGTGTTCATATAGAGTGGCCTTTGCACAGTGTTTAGTTGCAGTTATTTAACCAGTTGTTTTCCATCCTTTTGTTGATATGAATAATGCTCTGATGAAGTCTTGGTGCACAAGGGTCAGTGTATCTGTGGCTTAGTGGGGAATGCCTGTTGGAAAGACGCAGGTTCTTACAGTCAGTTATTCATGCCGCGCCGCTGCGCCTTCTCTGGGCCAGGCTCTGTGCACCCATCCTGCCCAAGTCCTGGCAGGGAACCCAGATGAGAAACCTAAGAGTCGTGGCTGCTGGGATTTGATGTGTTGCCAGGTAAAGGCATGGGATGGAGGGAAGGACTCGCTGACCAGGTTTTTTGGGAGACTTTTCCTGCCTTCACTGGCCACCCTTCATTTGCCTTGTGCTCTATTGTTTTTTCTTTGCCGAACTCCTAGAGATGGAGAAAGCCTCTTGCCGCCTGGGAAGACCAGCTACAGCATTTTTATGCGGAGTCCATTTTGCATTTCAAGCCCAGTTCCTTCCCAGTTTGCAGGCTTCTGGGAGATGTTCTTATCCCCAGAAAGGAGCCTCTTCTGAGGCCACTTTATGTGGTGGTCAGAGGAGGTCGTCTGCCTGGTCCATGCCATGCCTTACCTTACAGTCAGCCACACAGAGCAGGGGTGGTCAGGCACCCTGCAGGGGTGGTGGGAAGGAATAAATATAACAGCGTTGGTAATGCACTCAGCGCAGCTCTCAGTACTTACTAACAATGATGACTTTCAACCTGGAGACTGCTGTCTTTACCGGGAGTGGTCTTTTAAAGTGCTCTCACCCCTTGACCCCTCTGTGCGCTTTTAAGAGTGTCTCCTAAAAAGATGATCACTGTGTGTGAAGATTTTGTCCTAGAGTTGGTCACTACAGCAAAAAATTGTAAACCACCTAAATGCCCACTGAGAGCATTCATAAATAAATTATGATATGTCTAACAATAGAGGATTATGTAGGCATTAAAAATGAGAAAGAAGATATGGGTTAATAGAAATGAAAACGTTTATAATATAGTGTTTAGTAAAGTAGCAATTATGAAATGCACATCTAGTGTAATAGGATATTTGTAAATATGTGAATATGTAAACATGCAAAAATTTAGCATTGTCTAATGATGTGATGGAAACACTTTAAAAAAAAAGAGAGAGAGATGCCATCTCATTCTGTTGCCCAGGTTGGAGTGCAGTGGCATGATCACAGCTCACTGCAGCCTCAAACTCCTGAGCCTCAAGCCATCCTCCCTCACCCGCCTGGCCTCCTGAGTAGCTAGAACTACAGGTGAGCACCACCACGCCTGGCTAATTTAAACAATTGTTTTTTCTTTGTTTAGAGATGAGGTCTGTTAAATGAACAAAGCAGGATTTGCAAACAAAAGAGATAAGCAAACTCCATGATGCTTTTCAGGGACAACCTTCCTGATAAGTTCAAATTTTCTAATGGTTCATAGTTGTCCAAAGAGAGATTAGGCTGCTCCAGAGGTAGTAAGATCCTTGTCAAAGGAGTTTAAGAAAGAATCTTGGCAAGGAGCGTGGAGGGGGTCAGAGAATTGAGGTCAGGGGAGTTGATCTTTAATTACCTCAAACTGAGCCACCATTCCCAAAGTACAGTGCCTGACCCTGAGACTTGGACTGTTCAAAACATGGTCATGTTTGAGAAATAAATGTGTACAGAAATGATGTGCCTGCTT
Organism: Sapajus apella; assembly: GCF_009761245.1. Classification (NCBI taxonomy): domain Eukaryota; kingdom Metazoa; phylum Chordata; class Mammalia; order Primates; family Cebidae; genus Sapajus; species Sapajus apella. Next base: position 3,734,053 of record NW_022436986.1, read on the forward strand.
TTTATGCAGACATTAAAGGAGCAATAAGTGAACAGTGTCATTATAATGAAATTAATGTGTGCTTAATGCAGGTTAGGATACACAATCTCACAGAGGTACATTTACATATGATCTACATTCCTTTTAATGGTAGGGAGAGCATTATGTATGCATAATGACTCTTTGAGAATTGAGTCAGAAGACTCATTTTCTAACACTCAACCTGTGGCATCAAAGCCCCTGTATCTGGGTGGAGAAAACATTCCAAGGCTTTGAAGGTGATCAGTTGTGTCTATTTCCTTTTAAAATTGCCCACAAGCCTATAGCCCAGCAGATGCATTAGTTCTTTTCCATCTCTCTGGTTCCCAGAGTACCAATTAACACTGTGGGCCACACTTGTGGGCCCTCTAAGACAATGGGATAAAGTAGGGACAAATTCTCCAGTCAGGAAGGGGGTTGAGGTGCCTCTGTTGTCTGGCAGGTGGAGAGGTCCCACACATGTGGGTGAGTAATCAGGCAACAAGGATGGGTGTGATTTTCTCCTCTTCAGCTTCCAGCCTGAACACAAACACAACACAGGGGAGACTAGCCAATGCCCCATCCAGAGCAGATATATGCCCACCCAGCAGCTGCTGAAGTGGACGTGAATGTCCCATCCATTCATTCCTTTCTTGGACGTAGAGATAAATGGCAGACATTCTCTGTCCTTGGGGAGCTTCCAGCACAGAGGAAGAGAACAGGAGCTCAGGTGAGCAAAGGCCACTCCATAAATAGGCCAGGGATTTGAACCTCAAGCTTTAACAGTCAGGGCAATCATAGATGGTCTTCCTCCCAGCTAAAGGAAGGTGAAAACCCTGTCTCCAAACCTCTGGTGGGCCATTACAGAGCAGAAGGTAAGGTGGGTTTCTAGAGGGAAATTCCCTAAATGGTGGGTGGGATTTGCAGGGAGACAGATTTCACTTCAATACTGTGTGCAAGGGGATGTAGCAAGATGTAGAGCCCTGCAAAGATGGGTATTCAGATACTGAGCAGCCAAAAAAGAATGTTAGAGGATTTGCTGTCATGCTGTAAACCGTTATATAACCTGAACAAATTAAAGAAAACAGTTGTGGACAGGCACTGGACAGTGTTCTAATACAGGGCTGTGATCCTCGAGTGGGGCAAGGGGCATACAACGTGAGCCCCACATCTACCCAAGCTTTCTCCCTGAGGACACTTTCCAGGGCACACAACGTGAGCCCCACATCTACCCAAGCTTTCTCCCTGAGGACACTTTCCAGGGCACACAACGTGAGCCCCACATCTACCCAAGCTTTTCCTGAGGACACTTTCCAGGCCACTGTGCAGGGAGGTGGAGGCCAAGCGGGTCATAGAGGTCTCACTGGACAGAAGAGGCAGACATCAGAATTCAGGACTAAGGCAGAGATTTGGGGATCTAGGACAGAAAATGAGGAACCACAGAGAGGGAATCCCAGAAGTCTGAGACGTTCAGCTGACCCTGTACCGCACAAGTGCAGGACAAGACTTGAGGGCCTGGTAGAGAGTAGCTGCTGGGAGGTGAGAGTTGAGCAGAGATTTGGGGCTCACACAGTGCTGATGACATTTTGGAGTTGCACAGACCTGCAGAGGTCTGAGTTTGAGCTCCAAGGACCCCTGCTTGATGCGTCTAAGTTTTAGTAATTCCAGCCATTCCCGTTGTTCTCCTAGCCCTAATGGTGGTAGCTGCTTCACAGTTGCTACCTCTAAGTTACCTAGTTAATAATTCTTCTTCTTCTTTTTTTTTTTTTTTTTTTTGTTTGAGACAGAGTCTGGCTCTGTCACCCAGGCTGGAGTGCAGTAGCACGATCTTGGTTCACTGTAACTTCTGCCTCCTGGGCTCAAACCATCCTCCTCAGCCTTCTGAGTAGCTGGAGCTACAGGCATACGCCACTATGCCTGGCTAATTTTTGTATTTTTTTTTTTAGAGACAGGGTTTTGCCATGTTGTCCAGCCTGGTGTTGAACTCCTGGACTCAAGTGATTTGCCCACCTCAGCCTCCCAAAGTGCTCAGATTACAGGCATGAGCCACCATGCCCGGTCAATAATTCTTTGTATTAAATTCCATTTGTAGGCTAGGCACAGTGACTTATTCCTGTAATCCCTACACCTTGGGAAGCCAAGGTGGAAGCATTGTGCTAGGAGTTCCACAGCCTGGGCAACATAGTGATACCTCTCTTCTACTAGCAAAAACATAAAAAGTTTGCTGGGCAAGGTGGTACACCTATAGTCCCAGCTACTCAGGAGGCTGAGGTGGGCGGGTCACTTGAGCCTTGGATTTCAAGGCTGTAGTGAGCTATGACCAGGCCACTGCTCTCCAGTGTAGGGAACAGAGCTGTTGCCTGCCTGAAAAAGAAAAAAAGAGAAATGAATTCCATTTGTCATCTGCCTAGGACTGAGTGATCTAGCTACTAGAACCAGGAGTGGTCCCAGGTCAAAATCAGAGAAGTAGAAAGCTTAACTACAAATAAGCTTCAAATGTAATATAAATTATTTACTTAAATGATAAATAAGAAATGTATTTCTTGCAGTTACAGGGTCAATATTGCCGAAAATGACACAAAAAATGTAATTGTGTGTGTTGCATAATTATAAGTTGAATTCACAGCCTTGCCAGTCTCTTATGTAGAAGTTAGGGAATGAGAACCTGAGACTTGGAATTGGGAAATCTGGGTGGACTCAGATGAAGCTGAGAATCCTGAACCCTTGAGTCATTCTGTGCTTCCTTTGCCAATGGAAGCAGCTTGCCTGTTATGTCTAAGAAGGCTCACTTTCCCTCGCTTAAGGACCCTGTGATAAGATTGCCACCAAAACAATGGCAAGAGTTTGCTGCATTACATTGTAGAAACCTGGAGAATATGTGCATGAATAGATTCTTAGGGTGTTAGACCAAGGAAGAAGAATAGAACTTAGTTAGCATTAGGTCAAATTTATTGATTCAGATGCACTGATCAGAGATTCTGGATTCAATGTGTTGATTTGTGCAGGGGTAAGGGGCTCTATTGTTTACTTAGCTGCTTGAGTGGAACTGGGACTCAATGGTGACCTATATTTAAAGATACTGAGATGCCAGAACATCCTTGGTATGTTGTAGGGGATAGGATAAAAAGGCTTAAGGGGATGTTGGAATAGATTTCTTGTGGACAAATCACACACCCACCCACCCACTACATTCTCCAAGGGGGTCCAGAGGACATTCCTTTCACTATGACACTAGGAAATTCATTAGTGAGGGGACCACTGCTATCCTTGAAGACTCAGTGGTGGCTCTCCTCTGTTGGCCACATACGAAGATAAGAGATGTCACCGCTGAGATAGGCTCCTTGATCCACAGGGGATAATGGGATCCAAGAATAGCAGAGGCCAAGTGGTAGCATCCAACTGCCAAAGGCAGAGCAGGGCACATATACTGTAACAGGCAGTAGGATGGTGGGCATCACAGTGTTTTGACTCACAGGAATCTTGGCATTGGCTAGTTGTCACAGTGTCCGTAGGACTGAAAGAGATGGGAATGCTACTGAAAGACTGTGTGCTCCATATAACAAGGGAAACTCTATATCTGGCTTCCAGAAGCTGATTTGAGTCACCACAGTGAAAAGCCAGAATTTCTTGTCCCATTTTTAGACCTAGGATTAACCCAGATCCTCTTCTTTGAAAGGATGGGTGGGTCCCCTTAAAGAAAGACTCTTTACAAATGTATTCTGTAAACCATCCTGTAAGCCTTCCCTAGAAGGACCTCTGACTGTTACTAGAGTGAACCACCATAGCCCACAGTCAAAGTCAGGGCAGACAGCGCTCAGGGCCCAAGTCCAGATCACAGAGCACACAGCCTGTGGCTACTTCCCTGCTTCCTAAATAGAATAGATGCACTTGGCAACCAGCAAAATCTCAGCGTCCGCTCTGTGACACAAAGTGGAAGCCCCTGGAACTTCCTTTCCAACCAGGAGGGTAAAATATCTGCTGCCAGTTTTCTCACAAATAATTGAAAGAGAATTCATCTTGCCAATGGGAAGATTCGCTTTCTTAGAAGGCAGCACAGCCTAGTCTCACAGGAGGAAAGCAGTTGGCCCCTTTTATATGCCCTTGGCCCTATTCCTTTCAAAATAATAATGTACCATTATTGTGCTAAGGAGCATTTAATGGCTTCCTGATCCAGATCAACATGAAATTATGCAGCAAGTCCTTATTTAACACCGTGGATAGGTTCTTGGAAATTGACTTTAAGTGAGACAACGTATAACAAAACCAATTTAGCATAGGCTAATTGATATAGACAAGAGGTAAGCTCCTATGGCGTATTTCTGGTTACAAAAACATTACCGACCTTCTAAATAAAGACCCCCAAACACTTCTATTCATAAACATTAATATAAATGTGAACTATGGGTGCATTTAAGAAAGATTAATAATGAGATAATGATTTACTCAGGGTTGCGAGGGGCTGAACCCTATCTCAGCAGCTCAGAGCACGAGGCGGGAACCGACCCTGACCATCTCAGGGCGTACTCACACACACCCACAGTCACCCACACTGGGACCATGCAGACATGCCATTTCCCCTCACTGGTGCACATCTTCACGCATCTTCTGGTTTCTAGAGAAAACCAGAGCACCCGGAGAAAACCCACGCAGACGCCAGGAGAATGTACAAACTCCACACAGACAGTGGTCCTGGCTGGAGGTGATTTCTTTTTTTCTCATCAATGTTATAACAAAATCACATTGAACGTGACAGCTTTATTCAAGTATTTGCTGTAGCTTCCCCCCTCCCTTATTCGCAAATGTCCCCTCTAGTGGGGAGGGGTGCAGCTCTCAGTTCATCTTGCCACGTTACATCCCTAATCTGTAGATTCACTGATGCATTGACTCATTCTTTCCTCATCCGGCAAGCTCTCTGTATACTTGGCTCACTGTATACTTGGCCTGTGCTGGACACTGGGGAGGAGATGAGGAAGCCATGCTCTATGTGCTCAAGAAAGTGGCCCAGGGAGGACGGATAGGGAAGCAATTTCAATGCAATAAATTTTACTATTGAAGAGTATTCAGGGAAAAGAGAGCCAAGGAAAGCTCCTGGACAAAGTACTTTCTAAACTAAATCTCAGAGAGCCAGTAGGTGTTGGCCTGGAAGGACAACAGACATGGGGAATCCACATGGAGGGAACAGGGTGTGGGAAGGCACGAGGACCAGAGAGAGCACAGCACAGTCAGGAGCAGGAGCAAGCTTGGCACAGCTGCGTGCTGTGTGGGGAGTGGAGACGCGGGAGGGGGAGCCTGAGAGGCTTGTAAGGGCCACACCACCAGTCTTTCCTGGCCAGCTGAGAAGCTTGGAAATAGTGCAACCCAGGCTTGGCCACGGTAGAGCAGGCCTGTATTGCTTTCTGACAAACAGACACTTTACAGGTGGAGGGGAAGGGAACAGCACATACCCACCAGGGGCCAGAGGATGAGCCTTTTGGAAAGTCCTTCTGGTTCTCCTTTTCTGTCTCACAGGCTGGAGTGCAGTGGTGCAATTATAGCTCACTGTAGCCTTGAACTTCTGGACTCAAGCAGTCCTTCCCTCCTTGGCCTCCCAAAGTGCTGGGATTACAGGCTTGAGCCACTGCACCTGGCCCTTCCTGGGGCTTCTATCCAAATACAAGGTTTGTGCAGGGACCACCTGTAGGAAACCGCCACCTTGTGGGTAATGCAGGAATTACAGATCTAAAAATGTTCCTTATTTCTCAATTCAGTACATGTTTCCTAGTAATTACAAGCCAAAGTGCTGGGATAAGGAGCCATCTATCATGTGGAGAGAATAGAAATGCATACAGAAGTCACTGAATGTTCAGAGGTATGCCTGAAGCAATGGGTTGGTGAGGGAGGTCATGGAAAGCTTCAGAGATGACACCTGCATTGGGTCAGGTAAAAAGTGGTCTTTAGAGGCCATATTCATTTTCCATCCTGCAGCACAGAATAGGAAGGTACTCCCTCAAGGTTGCACAGCTCTTCACGGCAGACCTGGGGCAAGCACCCAAGTTTCTGGGTATCTCAGCCCAGAGCTCTTTCTTGTACATGGTTGGCCTTGAGTTTAAATGGATCCCACTCCTGGTGCTCTAGAAATGGCCTTAGCAGAATCTGATCTTCTGCTCCTGCTTGTTTCTAGGCCTCATCATGGTAATTTGTCACAGCCAGCTTTCTGGTGCAGTGATCTGCATTCTGTCTGTGTGAAATTGCAAAACCCTGTAACTCTCCCTAGGGTGGACACTGTACTGAAGCCAGGATCTTGTCCTCCCTGGGAAGAAGAAACAAGGTGTGTCCCAAGAGCATTTATCCTCAGGGACTAGCATAGTCCTTGGTACATAGGTACTTTGTAAATATTTGCGGTATGAATGAATGAGTGAAGACAGGGGAGGTGGATAGGCCAGAGAGGTCAGTCCCAGCTCTCCTGTGGGCTCATCCAGAATTGAGTCTTTTCTAGAATAGTCTGGAAAGATTAGCTGGGGACAGATCACAAAGGTCGCTGAATGCCCAGCTAAAAAGATTCACTTTTTTTCTGCTAGCAGAGGGAAAGCAAACCTGTTAGAGAACAGCGAAGGAGCAGGATCAGAATATAGGTTGGTTTCATTCCTCATCAAAGAGAGAAAAATAGTCCCAAGTCAAAAGTCATGTCTCTTCCAGAAAGCCATTGATATTACTTTGTGAAACCCAAAATATTGAAGACAGGTTTCAATCAATTTAGAAAGTTTATTTTGCCAGGGTCAAGGACACGCCTATGACACAGCCTCAGGAGGTCCTTGTGACATGTGCCCAAGGTGGCCGGGCACAGGTTGGTTTTATGCATTTTAGGGAGAGATGCGATATCAATCAGTACATGTAAATGTACATTGGTTCAGTCTGGTATGGTGAGACAATCGAAGTGGGAGCTTCCAGGTCATAGGTAGATGAGAGACAAATGGTTGCAATCTGTTGAGTCTCTGATTAGCCTTTCCCTGAATGCACAGTTTACATGTGAGAGGAGGGTAGAGGAATTGTCACTTATCCCTTAGTCTGGCTCAGTGAATCTGCATTTTTACATAAACAGTAGGGCAGAGGGAGCAATCAGATGTGCATTTGTCTCAGGGGAGCAAAGGGGTAACTTTGAGTCCTGCCTGTCCTTTGTCCTGCACCTGTGAAGACAAGCTATCAATTTACATAGCCAAGGTGAAATTCAACAGAACTGTTTTAGGACAAAGACCTTGAGGCCCACAAAGAATTTCCTTGTGGGCAAGTTATGAGGAAAGTGTATAGCTTTTTTTTTTTTTAATTAAAGCTTTGTAGCGATCTTATTTCGAAATAAAATGAGAAGTAGGTTTGCCTGACTTAGTTCCCAGCTTGACTTTTCCCTTTAGCTTAGTGAGGGTCCAAGAATTATTTTCCTTACAAAACTTAATGAAGAAATTGCACTAGGTCTTCTAGATATCTGAGTTCTTTTGTTTCTAAATTTAATAATTAAACCATACCTCTGGAGAATAACTAGAGGCTGTCCTGTGATAAGCTCACAGCACGCAGGAAACAAGCACAACCTTTGTGATACACTGTTGAATTTCCTTCTGAGACATCACCCAGGCTGTGAACCCGGCTACATCCTGGGCCTCAGTACAGTAACTCTTCCTAACTTGGGTCTGGTGTAGTCGGTAATCTCTTTCCTCACTGCCAACTGCAGCACCATTGCATAACTCCTGGAAATAAGCCTCTGCTGGAGGACTCCGTTCTATACAATGTTTTTATCGGTAACCTAGATGAACTCAGAGAGTATTCAAATGCCCCCAAAGAAATTAATCTACATTGGATAGGAAGAGAACTATTCAACAAGTCTTGTGAAGCTTAGCATGATGAAGAGAAATCACATGCTGAAATGTTCTGGAGATAAATGTGGCGTTCTATGTTTGAGTTTGACATAACCGTGAGAAAGCCCAATAGAGGGCAAATGAAATCTATCATGCTAGTTTCAAAACGGTCCAAGTACAGAGCATGGCAGCCCCTCAGAAGTGAGTCCTTACTACTGTGAACCAACTTTTCCTGAATTTAAGCATTTTAAAACCCATGTCATTGCTTTTCTTCCCACTTTAAGGTAGCTGCCTTCCCGATGTCCCCAGAGCAGTAGGTGATGATGCAATAATGACTCTTCCTTAATTACAGTATGAAGAGAGGAATTGTAAAATTATGAGAAAAATTGCCACGATCATCCAAGAATTTAAAATATCAGTGGAAGCAGGAAGCACGCCCTGGATGGGCACTCCTGGAAGAGATAGCATCTCCATGTGCCTAGAAGGAGACCTTTGCAATTCTTTTCTATGAATCATGTGACAAAGATGCACCAAGAACTGCTTCTTCCAGTGAAGGAGACGGACTTCCTGGTTTCAGAGGAAATGCATTTACAGTGTTTCTTTGCTTTTAGACATCCAGCCCAAGAGTTATGTTGTACTCAATCTTCGTATTTTTCTCTACCTTTTGTTTTTCTTTCGTCATTTTCGTTTTGAGAATAAGTATGTATGGGGCCTTCCCTGTACCCCAGAGATCACGTTGAATCAGATCTAGCTGTGGCTTCCAAGCCATTCTGGCCCAGAGGGGACTGTGACTTTGTGATTGTGTGTGCTCAGTACGTGGCACATAATCAGCTCCCAATGATAGCCAGTGTTCACTGAGTGCTTAGGCACCATGCTAAGTATTTTGTCTATTAGCTCATTTCAGCCCACTGTCCATAAAGTAGGTATAGCTTATCTTAGGTAAAACTGAGGCTTAGAGAGGTTAACAAGGAAACTTGCCTGAAGTTACATAGCTGACAAATGATGGAGTTGGCCCTCAAATCCACACTTGGAACCACCGCACCTGACTACTTCTCCAGAAGTATGTGTTAAATTAACAACTAAACGCTTGACATGAGAAGGATGTAGGCCAAGCCATGACAGAAGATTGCATCACAGTGATCAGAAGATATTTCATGGCAGATTCTGCTTGAGGCAGGACTTAATGAAAAAGAGTAATGCAGATCAGTAGATGTGAGAGAAGCCATTCCAGGCAGGAGTGAAGAGGTCAGGGTTGGCAAACACAGATGGCTTCGGTTTGTCAATTATGGTGTCTGTTCACTGCCTCCATGACCCTCTCCCACTCCACCATGGCTGATTTGATCAGGGGTGTTACGAACTGAACAATGTCTCTCTCCCAAATTCCTATGTTGAAGCCCTAACTCCCAGTACCTTGGAATGTAACTGTATTTGGAGATGGGACATTTAAAGAGGTAATTGCTTCAAAATGAAGCTTTATCCTTAAAGGATGGACCACATGGTGTTTGTGAGTCCTCTACATTCTGTGCTGTGTCTGTAAGGGTAACACCAGCTGCTGTAACAAATAAGCCTCACACTTCACCAGCTTATTATGAAAGAACTTTGCTTCTTGCTCATGCACTAGTCTGTGAGAGGATAGCTGGTATAGAGGACAGTTTTCTCTGTGTGGTGATTCGTGGACCCAGGTGCCCTCCATCCTGTGATTTCATATCCTTTAGAGCCTTAAAGTCCAACCAGCAGATGGGGAAGAGGAAGGTGGGAAAGACACACTTGTTCCTTGGTCATCTTGGCCTAGAAGTGATACATATCACTTCGGCTCACACTCCATGGGTGAGACCTGGTTTGTGTCTGTCCCTAGATGTCAGGGGGCCTGGAGAGTATGGCTTGGGATGAAAAGATCCTTACTTTATAGAAAGGGAACAGGAACACCTGGTGGAAAGCTGGCGGGTCCTCCCACGTGGTTGCAATTTAGTTCTGAGCTTGTCTCCAGCCTCAGCTCCCTGCAAACAGTTGCCTTGTTTACAAGAGAATCTGGAAGCCAGTGGTCCTGGTTTATTGCCTGTAATAATTTTTACAGCTAACCAAAGGGGCCATGGCTGCTGGGCGAAGCTCCGACAGTTCAGGGGAATGGTGTTCACAGCAGGGTCTTGAAAGGGCCAGCAGGAGCCCAGGAGAAACAGGAGCGTGACTCCTGAATTTGCAGCACAAGAAGGGGAGGAAGAGCTGAGCAGTCAGCAGTGTTCTGGAATGAGGAAGCAGGCTGTCTGCTTGCTTTCATTTCTTAGGTAAATATTTGTGGGAAGTTTGCCTTTTCTCTGAGTTTTTTGGTGCTGTGACAAGAACTGGGCAGAACATCAGCTCATCAGAAGCAGTGACATCCGAGAGCCAGAAGGAACCCGGAGAACAATTGCGAGAAGCGTCCTCTGCCAGCGGGTTGCCCACCGCGGCTGCACGAGGTACCTCCCCTCCAAGATGCTTCCCAAAACCACCAGGTGAGCTTTAAGGGGCAGATCTGAGGCAAGCCATGCTGGATAGCTGTGTGTTACCAGCAACTGTCTTCTTTGATGCTGGTGATTAATGAAAACCGGGAGAAAGGCATGTTTTAGCTAATTCATAGACAGCCTGGCATGGAGGAAATAACATAGATGGGTTGCTTGGTCAGTGAATAGATTTCTGTTCATCTTCAGTTCAGAGACAGAGTGGAGTGGGCAGAGCCCAGGTGTGTTGTTAGGGGGCCTGGGTTCAAATCCTGAAGTTTCCTCATTTCTGAATCAGGTGTGATACCCCTGCCTTACCTAAACCACAGCTTTGTGAAGATCCTAGAACAAGAATGTGAAAGGATTCGAGATCTGTAAAGTCCTGCCCTGAAGGCAGGAATTAAGAATCCTTATTCTAACCTTCAGATGTTTTAGATCCAAGAACTGAAAGCCTATTCCAAAATATAACAAAAAATCCAGCCATCATCTTCTGGTTTCACAGTATCTGTTTAGAAGTGTGGAGGACCAAAGAGGGAAATGAGCCATGAAAACAGCGACAGGAATAACAGGAGTTACTTGGAAAAGGAGACACCTGGAATCCCACCCACGGGAAGAGGGAGGGAGCCTGAGCGCAGTGGATGGAAAAGACCTGAGGCAGGGAATAGACCAGAGGGATGCCTTGTAGGACCAGTGGACAGGGAGCACTGGGGCAGCCAGAGGTGGGCAAGGCCTGGGACTGGAAGGCCTGAGAGCATTATTCCTTTCCCCTCTCTCCAGCTGGCCGTTTGGGCTGGGAGAAGAGAAAGGCTAAGAGGAGGATTTTTAGGAAGATCCCTCTGGTCACAGGGTAGAAAATGGGTGAGAGGGAAGAGCCCGGGCAGGAGGCTACTGAGAGAGTCCAGGTAAAGAGGACGGTGGCCTCGACAGAGGTGGTGGCTGTGGGGGTGGAGAGACATGTCTCGATTCGGCGAGGATTGGAGAGGAAGGAGTGGAGGATGACTCTGGGTCCCTGACTTGGATGAATGGTTTGGGGGTGGTGCCACTCCTGAGATGAGGATGCCAGGGGAGGAGCAGGAAGGTAGGATGTTCAGATGGGGCATGTGAGACTGGGTTGCCAGTGGGACCTCCAGAGACAGATAACCAGAAGGCTGACAATTGGCCCTGTGGTCTGGAATTAGAGGGACAGTCCAGCATGGACTCAGAGAACGTGGCCTACCCTTTGGTGCCAGCTGTGCCCCAGGGATCCTTAACTTTCTTTTGAAGTCAGCACCATGCCCCTGAGAGCCTATCCATCCCTCCCAGGGCCTCCTCTCTGTCGTGGTCCTCTTCCTGGGTATGGTTCAGCTGGTCAGGGCCCTTCTCACAGGGCAGGGTTCAGTCTGAGCATGTAGTTCAGATTTGTTTACCAGTGAGGGGTGGGAGGGGGTGTCACTGTCTCCTCCAAGGACCCCAAACATGAACCCTTTATCAATGCCTTAATGTCATTGTAGTGGCTGAATATGTTTCCCATTTGGAAAATATAAGACGGGTTCAAACTCCAGCTCTGCTACCTTCTAGCTAAGTGACTTTGGGTTTTTACTTAACCTCTCTAAAGCCTCGGTTTTCTCATCCATGAAATGGGAATACTAGTACATGTTACACAGGACATTAAGGGTTAAGTGAGACAATAACTACAAGAACCGTAGCCAAATGCCCAGCACATGGCACGCATTCAATAAGCAATGGCCATTATTATTGTTGTTATTTTTATTAAGTGAAAAGAAATGAAAATGAGTGTGGCTTCATTGGACAGTTAAAAAAGGAAGGGGGTAGAAAAGAAAAGATTTTGTCTTCTTCAACAACCTTCTTTTTTAATGGGAGTTCATTTTTGAAAAGAATTCTGCTTTCTCCATGGAATTCTTAAAGTGGTGTACAAGTGATCTGGCACAGAAGTTAGTTCTCAAAGCTTCGCTCGCCCCTGCTATTCTCTCGTCTTGATTCTGAGAGAGCCCAGACTTCCCTGACCCTAGGAGCTGAAAATTACATTGAAATCAGAATTTGGCAGGCAGAGAGTTCTTTTACGATCATTCAGATTGTTAGAGTTCAATGTCTGGCTCCCCCACTTGCTAGCTGTGTAAATTTGGACAACATTCTGGATCTTTTGGTGTCTCAATTTTCTCAGCTGTGAAATGGAGTGATAATGTGCCTTTCCCATAAGGCTATTGTGAGGATGAACTGAAGTAGTAAATATACTAAATGTTTAAAACATAGCCTGGCACATAGTAGACCCTTGAGGGACGTTAACTTTCCATTTACTCATTTAGGAAACATCAGTGAGTGTCAACTGTGGCCAGAGGTATGGACAGGAACGGGTACACGGAGTTGAATGAGAAGGGCCTCTGCCCTTGAGGAGCTGCCCATCCAGTGGCAGACACAGACCTATGAAAAGTTAGTTCCAAACAGTGGACTGGTGGCTGTGACACTGAGCCATGTTGCAAGCAGCCGATCCTGTCAATTCAGAAGTGAGCAAACTGAGACCCATGGGTCCCCTGAGCCTAAGGAGCCACAGCGCTTAGCAGCAGAGCTGGGATGGACTCAAAGCAGATTTTCCTGCCTGGGCCTCTTCACATGAGGGCTTCAAAGGAAGCTGGTGGCTCGGGAGGGCACCTGGGCCATGCTGGGCAAAGGTCCTGGCCTCTGGGTCAGTCTTCCTGCGGTAGGGAAGGGTAAGACTGGTCATGGGGCCAGGCGTGGGCAGCTGCTCTGGCTACTGGTTAACCAGGTGGGGGACTGCAATTTACTGTATGATCAGGGGCCCAAAGGCAGTGGAGTCCTTGGCACTTTAAGCCCTAGCAGAAGGCCAGTGATGCCAGCCCGGCTAAGCATGGCCATGTGTGGCACTGGACTAGGGCTGGGGGATGGAAGGCAGAGCCTGTAGGGAATGGGAGAGGTTGCTACTGCTTACCAGATACTCTGGGGACAGAGGAGCAGACAGGGTCCAGGCTCTGAGGAGGTAGAAACACAACCAGTGACAATCCCCTTTTAGTTCTGCGAAAGGGAAAATATCTTTATTTTGTCATTGCTGTCCAAAAGCAGGGAAAAAAATTGAGAAAAGAAGCACTACTCTTTGGGCCTGAAACCGGGCCAAGCACTCGATTCTCATTGTATCCCATCCACACAGTGCCCTGGAAGGCAGACGTTGAATCCATTTTCAGGACGAGAAGAGTAAGACCCAGAGAGGGGTGCAGCTCGCCCATAGTCACACAGCCTGAGCTTGGTGGAGCTGGGACTCACTCTCATGGTCTTCCTGGCTCCAAAGCACACGCGTTTCCACAGAGTCTGGCTGACTCAGCAAGATAGCAGAGTCGGCCTGGAAGGTACAGGGTTCCCACCCTTGAAAGTGCCCAAATGGAGCTTCAGGGCTGCCCTGTGGTGACAACAAGGTTAAATATTATCTTGTGGGAGAGTGGCGGAGAGTGCAGAGGCATTCACACTTCGCATGGGTGGATTCCAGCCTGTGATTCCATGGATAAGGGGCCAGGAGATAGCCATATGCAGGCCAAGTACACTCCGTTCAGAGTGTATGTCTTCCTGGCTCCCTGGCTCCTTCCCTGCCTCCCTCCCTCCCTGCCTCCCTCGTTTCCCTCTTTCCTTCCTCCCTCCCTCCCTCCCTGCCTCCCTCCCTTCCTTCCTTCCTTCCTCTCTGTTCTGTGCCATTGTTCTGAGTCTGTTTTTATGCCAATACCAGGCTGTTTTGGTTACTATAGCTTTGTATTAATAGTATATTTTAAAGTCAAATAGTGTGATGCCTCCAGGTTTACTCAGGATAGCTTTGGCTATTGGGAAATTTTTGCGATCCCATATACAGTTTAGAATTGTTTTTTATATTTTGGTGAAGAATATCATTGGTGTTTTGATAGAGATTGCATTAAATCTGTAGATTGCCTTGGGTATTTTATGACTATTTTAACAATATTCCTCCAATCTCTGAACATGGAACATTTTTGTATTTATTTTTGTCCTCTTTAATTTCTTTTACCAATGTTTTATAGTTTCCAGTGTAGAGATCTTTCACCTCCTTGGTTCGGTTTATTCCTATGTTTGTTTGTTTGTTTTTCTCTGTCTCTTTCTTTATTTTTCCCTCCCCTCCCCTCCCTTTCCCTCCCTTCCCTTCCCTTCCTTTCTTTTTTCCTTCCATGTATAGCAATGATATTTATTTTTGTATTTGGATTTTTCATCCTGCCATTTTATTGAATTCATTTATTAGTTCTAATAGTTTTTTTTGTGAGGTCCTTGAGATTTTCTAGTTACAGGTATAAGATTATGTCATCTGCATGTATGAACAATTTGACTTCCTCCTTTCCAATATGAATGCCTTTTATTTTTTCTCTTGCTTAATTGTTCTGGTCAGGACTTCCAGTACTATGTTGAATAGAAGTGGTGAAAGTGGGCATCCTTGTCTTATTCCTGATCTTAGAGGAAAAGCTTTCAGCTTTTCCCCATTCAGCATTATGTTAGCTGTGGGCTTGTCATACATGGCCTTTGTTGAATTGAGGTACATATATTCTGTGCCTAATTTGTTGAGAGTTTCTATTTTGAAGGGATATTGAATTTTGTCAAATACTTTTTCAGCATTTAATTAAGTGATCATATGGTTTTTGTCTTTCTGTTAATGTGATATTTCACATGTATTGAAATGCATTTGTTGAACCATCTTTGCGTGCCTGGGATAAATCTCACTTGATCATAATGAATGACATTTTTAATGTGCTGTTGAATTTGGTCTTCCAGTACCTTGTTAAGAATTTTTACATCTATGTTGGGATATTGGCCTATAGTTTTGTTTTTTGTGTGTGCCCTGGAATCACTATAATGCTGGCCTTGTAAAATACATTTGGAACTATTCCCCTTCCCTCAATTTTCTGGAATAGTTTGAGGAGAATTGATATTAGCTTTTCTTTAAATATCTGATAGAATTTAACAATGAAGCCATTGGGTCAAGGGCTTTTCTGTGATGCAAGACTTTTTATTACTGATTCAATTTTCTCACTTGCTTTTCCTATGTTCAGGTTTTCTGTTTCTTCATAATTTAACCTTGGGGTGTTGTATGTGTCCATTTATCCTTTTCTTTCATGTTTTCAAACTTGTTGTCATATACTTGTTATTCATGAGGCTGTTATGATCCTTTGTGTTTCTGTGGTATCAGTTGTAATGTCCCCCTTTTCATCACTGACTTTTCATCTTCTCTCTTTATTGTTAGTCTGGCTAAAGGTTTGTTGATTTTATCTTTTCAGAAAAAAACATTTTTGCTAATTTTTAAAAATTGCTTTTTTTTTTTTTTTTCGGCTGGGCTGTAATCTCCTCACTTTGGGAAGCTGAGGAGGGTGGGTCACCAGATCAGGAGTTCGAGACCAGCGTGGGCAACATGGTGAAACTGTTCTACTAAAAATATGAAAATTAGCTGGGCATGGTTGTGGAAACCTGTAATTCCAGCTACTGGGGAGGCTGAGGCATGAGGATCACTTGAACCCGGGAGACAGAGGTTGCAGTGAGCTGAGATCACGTCACTGTACCCCAGCCTGGGTGACAGAGCAAGACTCCATCTCAAATAAAAGATTTTTAAAAATTCAAAATTGCTTTACTTGGCCTTGTTTCATTTATTTCTGCATTTCCACCAATTTGGGATTTGGTTTGTCAGTGTTTTTCTAGTTTTTTGAAGTATGTCATTAGGTTATTAGAAATCTTTCTTCTTTTTGGATGTAGGTATTTATGGCTATACACTTCCCCCTTAGAACTGCTTTTGCTGTGTCCCATTAGTTTTGGTACACTATGTTTCCACTCTTATTTTTCCTCAATAAATTTAAAAATTCCTTCTTTAATTTCTTCACTGACCTAGTGGTTATTTGGGAGCATGTTGTTTAATTTCCATAAACTTGTACTTCTGTTACAGTGTTCCTTCTGTTATTGATTTCTAGTTTTTATATCATTGTGGTCAAGAAAAAATACTTGAAATGATTTCAATCATCTTTCATTAGTTAAGACTTTTTTTGTGGCCTAATACATTATCTGTCCTGGAGAATGTTCCATGTGCAGTTGAGTAGAATGCGTATTCTGAAGTGTTGCATGGAATGTTCTGTACATGTCTGTTAAGTTCATTTGGTCTATGTGCAGTTTAAGTCTGATGTTTCTTGTTTCATGTTTTTTTCTTTGTTTGTTGTTTTTTGTTTGCTTCTTTGTTTTATAGAGACAGGTCTCTCTCTGTTGTCCAGGCTAAAGTATAGTGATGTGATCATAGGTCACTGTAACCCCAAGCTCCTGGGCACAAGTGATCTTCCTGCCTCAGCCTCCTGAGTAGCTGAAACTATAAGCATGTGCTACCAAGGTTCAGCTAATAATTTTTGTAGAAGAGGTTTCTTGCAGTGCTTCCCAGGTTTATCTTGAACTCCTGGCCTCAAACGATCCTCCTGCCTGGGACTACCATAGCACTGGGATTACAGGCATAAGTCTCCATGCCTGGCCTAAGTCTAATGTTTCTTTCTTGATTTTCTGTCTAGATGATCTGTCTTTTGTTGAAAAGGGGATGCTGAAGTACCCTACTATTATTGTATTACAATCTATCTCTCCTTTTAGAACTAACAATATTCATTTATATTATATTAGGGTGATTCACGATATATTATTCATAATATAATATAATCATCATATATTAGGATGCTTCAGTGTTGAGTGTATATTTACAGTTGTTAATCTACTTGTTGGACTGATTTCTTTATCGTTAGGTAATGATCTCCTTTGTCGCTTTTTATAGTTTTTAACTTAAAGTCTATTTATCTGATAAAATAGATAAAATATGTATCTCCTTTATCAGGAGTACGAATACTCCTGCTCACTTTTGGTATCTGTTTGCATGAAATATCTTTTTCAATTCCTTTACTTTCAGTCTGTGCTTGTCTACCAGTGAGGCTAGTCTCTTGTAGGCAGCATATAGTTGGGTCTTGTTTTTAAATCCATTCAGGAGCTTACTTTAAATTGGATAATTTAATCCATTTATATTCACAATTATTATTGATAAGTGAGGATGTACTCCTGCCATTTGGTTGTTTTCTGGCTGTTTTTTAGATTCTTTTTTCCTCTCTTACTGTTTACCTTTGGTTCAGTGGTTTTCTGTGGTATTAAGCTCTATTTATTTTATTTTTCTTGTTTGCGTGTCTGTTGTAATTTCTTTTTTTCCCCATAGTTACTGTGGGTTAACACAGAATCTTGTAGTTAGACTATTTTATGCAGATAATAATTTAAAGTTTGGCTGCATAAAAATGCTCCATACTATTTCTCTCCCTCCATAATTTATATTTTCATTGCTCTAATTTACATCTTTATCTATTGCATGTTCCTTAGCCACTAATTGTAGCTCTTATTGACTGTTTTGACTTTTACTTTTCATACTAAAGAAATGAAAGATTCACATAGCACCATTACAACACTGGGGTAGTATCAGTTTGATTACGAATGTACCTCTACTGGTTATTTATTTATTTTTTTAGCTTCCAGTTGTAGCACTCCTTTAAGAATTTCTTGTAAGTCTGGTCTAGTGGTAATAAATTCCCCCAGTTTTTGCTTATCGGGGAAGGTCTTTATTTCTCTTTCATTTCTGAAGGATGATAGTCTTGCTAGATACAGTAATCTTGGGTAACAGGGTTTTTGTTTTGGTTTTCAGCAATTTGACTATGTCATCCTGTTCTCTCCTTGCTTGCAGGGTTTCTGCTGAGAAATCTGCAGAGAGTCTAATGGAGACTCCCTTATACATGACTTGATGCTTTTGTCTGATAGCTTTTTCCTCTCTTTGTCTTTGATTTTTGACCATTTCATTACAATGTGCCCTAGAAAGGATGTTTTTGGGTTGAATCTAATTGGGGATCTTTGTGCTTCCTGGATAGATGTCAGCCTCTCCCAAAACTTGTAAACTTTTCAGCTATTATTTTGTCAAATAGGTTTTCTGTGCCTTTGTTTTTCTCTGATCCCTCTGGCATTTCTATAGTACATATATTTGTTTGCTTAATGATGTCCCTTAAGTCTCATAGACTTTCTTCATTCCTTTTTTTGAGGTTCATAAATTTATATATTTTTTACTTCCAAATGTTCATCTGACCAAAATTCAGCATAACCTTTATGGAACACTTAACAACTGTTTTGTATTTAAAATAACATTTCATTCAAACTGTATATAATTCAGTAAAATTTGTATACAGCAAGCAATGCTTAAGACCTGGAAAATCTGCAGAAAAGAGATTTAGACACAAAATAAGAAAAGAAAAATCTGAGATATCCCTCCCACACACATATGCATTCATTCTGGCCTATGTACATGTACACACACACACACACACACGCACCCCTCTGTGTGTTCACACAGACATATTTATTTTCACTCACAAAGTGGCTATAGCATAGACAAAAGATTGTAGGTCCAAAGGAAAATGATTGATTGTTCTAATAAAGAGTGCATGTAGCTCAAAAAGTAGTCTTCTGAGGAAATTACTACCTCAAAAATGTTCTTAAGGTAAATTTGAGATCTAAGCCTACAAAATTAGTTTTGCAAAATAGCTCCTGCAGTCCAACGTGACTTGTGCAAATAGAAGGGATCAGATAAAGCTAGTTTCTATACTTTCTTAAACAAGGATGCAGGATACTTGCTGGTGCCTAAGGGCACTCCCATCATTACAGGTACTGCTGCAGTGCCATCTTTGCCTTGTCACAAAGGTTTGAATCTCGTGGCTAACTCAGTTTTTGTAGAATATCTATGATGCCTATGCCTCATAATTTATCCTGGCATTCTTGTGAACATTCTTCTTCATTCAATATGAGGTTCGATATACAAAACATAGCTGGAAGCTTCAGTCTGACGTGGGACTAATCCATGTAATATTTCATTTTTTGAAGGATATCATCATTGGTCATAATAAATTCTTTTGCTGTTGTCTCATCTGCTGTGTTGACTAAGATGCACAGTATCTACTCTTTGACCTTAAAGTTATGTTCCCCTTCCAGAACAAGGTGATAGCTTGCATAGTTTACTTTCCATAAGTATTCATTATTTTATCTGTATGAGGCCAGGTCAAGAGGAGATTTCTTTTTTTTTTTGAGACGGAGTTTCGCTCTTGTTACCCAGGCTGGAGTGCGATGGCGCGATCTTGGCTCACCGCAACCTCCACCTCCTGGGTTCAGGCAATTCTGCTGCCTCAGCCTCCTAAGAGGAGGTTTCTAAGAAGTCCCAGTGTCTTCATCAGCACATTCAAATCTGAATCTGATAACATCCAGAATATCTGTTCAGTATTCAAGCTTTGTGAAATGTTTGCTTTTATTTTTTGTTCAACCTGAAATGCCATATTCATTAAAGCCCAAATTCTATTCACTTGTAAAGCAGGATTTTCACTCTGGGTTAATCTACAAAGTAGCTCTACAACTCCCGATTTTAAAATTGGCTCTTTTCCTGGAGAAAATTCAAGAAGATTACATATTGTGGAAGATGCTACCACTAAGATTTCATCTGGTGCATTTTGTAAAACCTTCATTAAATGTTTTCAGACAATGTGATCCTAGAAACTGTTTTGAAGCTGCTGCACAGATCTCTATAAAGGGTGCAAACATCTGACAGCAGCTAACCACACCTTGACACTAGACTCAGACAAGCCAGCCACAATTCAGCCCATCGTATTTTTCAGTCTCAATGCTCTTCTTCTGAATGTCTTCATCATTTGCTCCAAGAGAGTCATAGAGCTTGAATGCAGCCTGGCAGAATTCATGTACATGTTTTAAATCATGATCAAGTCTTTTAATATCAGTGATGGCACTCAATGAGTTGGGATACTGGAAACAGTCAGAAAACGGCAATGAGGTGAGCAGTTATGCTGGCGATTCTCTGTAGGTCAATATCTGGTTCAGTCAGATAGGCAAGTGTCTCAGCTTCTTTAACTCTCTCCTCTAGTAATCTCTTCTTACTGCACAAACAAGGCAATGTCTTTAATACAGTTGTTATCTGTCTGAATTGTTCCAGCTGTATGCATGTGAGTTTAACATTTTGCTGATGTAAGCTGTATCTCAATATACTTAGCCCTCCGTAACATCTTCACAAAAATCTGTGATAACAATTCTGCATCAACCAAAACATTTACCAGGATGTAGGATGTCCTGGTAAAACTGAGAAACAGTTCAGTGCTTGCATTTGAACTTTGTAGAACAGTGAGGTTAGTAGCTGAGCAGTGTTCTGAACTACGCCATGGATACATAAAATTGTTTGATGACCTGGCCCTTTACAACAGTGTGAGACAATACAACAGATGTACTCCCGGGTATAGTGGAACCTGCAAAGCAGTGCCATGAGGTGCAGTGTCACTGTGGCATCTGTATACAGTAGCTCCTTTGGAGTAACAAGTCTAGAGAAAATGGTATGCAGGCATTGGAGACAAGCTTCAGTGAACTTCAGGTCTGGGGACAGCAGTTCTTGTTGTAAGGCTGGGATTAAACGAGTCAGTAGAGACTTGACATTGTTTTCAGTGCCCATAGAAAGACCTCCCAGCACCACTGCACATTCAGTTTTCAGCTCTGCACTTGAGGTTTCTTGCTGAAGCAAGCACAACGATCTTGGAACAGCTCTGAAAACAATGAGACTGTTTTCTGCTTGCTTCAAATTACAGAATTTTTTATGTCTCATTTTAGAGTCAGACAGCTCAAATTTGTTGCAAAATCCATCGAAGTTATCTTCCAGAAACTTTCATTCATGGTCTAAAAGGAAGCTAATACGGATTGGAGTCTCCAGCAAGCACACGATCTCAAGCCTTCCCACCTGGCTGCTCTCATTCTTCTTTATTCTCATTTTCTTTTCTGCCAAGGTTATTTCAAAAGATCTGTCTTAAAGTTTCAGAATTCTTTTTCATCCTTCCTCTTATACTTCTCCTCCTCTTCCTCCTTCTCTTTCAACTTCTTCTTGACAAGGTCTCACTCTGTCACCAAGGCTGGAGTGCAGTGGTATTATCAAACTTACTGCAGCCTTGAACTCCTGGGCTCAAACAATCCTTCTGCCTCCGCTTGCAAATAGCTAGAACTACAGGCATAAGCCACCATGGATACTGTCTTAAGCACTGTGGTTAGATAAGCAGCTGTTAAGCAGTACATCTTTATAGAAAGAAAAAGAAAATAGAATGCCTCTAATTCTACCACCCAGAGATGACCCCTTTTAATAACTCAGGATTATGTTGATTCATAGTCTCAGTGTAGAAACTGGCTGGTCAGTGAGGGTGGGAAGATACTTGAACAGGGACATCTGCTTTATTGCCCTCTCTATGACACCACAATTCATCATCCTGTGGTCCACTGCCAGCCCTATTCTGCTTCCATTTCTTGTACTGTGGGTATTGAGCACATCCTGAGTGCTCCTACAGCCTGTGGCCATGTTGGCTGATGCCTTTACTCTGATTTAGTCCCAGTTGCTCTCCATCTTTCAAGGTCTTCTGGTAGTTTCCATGTCCCTGATACAGCCCCTTCTTGTTTTCTAGTATGGTTATGCATTTTCTCTCTCTCTCTTTCCTTCCTCCCCCCTTTCCTCTGTTCCTCCCTCCCTTCCTTCTTTTCTTTCTTTCTTTCCTTTTCTTCTTTTCTTTCTCTTCTTTCTTTCTTTCTCTTTCCTTCCTTCCTTTTCTTCTTTTCCTTCCTTCCTTCTTCTTTTTCTTCTTTTCTCCTTCTCTCACTCTCTCTCTCCCCCTCCCTCCCCCTTCCTCCCTTCCTCCCTCCCTCTCTCTCTCTCTCTCCCCTTCCATCCATCCATCCATCCATCCATCCATCCATCCATCAGTTTAAGGGTTTTCTATGGGATGGGGAGACTGGTTTATGTGCTCTGTTTACCTTCCTAAAAGTTTACAGTTATATCACATATTTGACAGCTTGAGTCTCACTCACCCCCACCCCATCCCTTATCAGATATTTCAGATCCATGGTTAGACGTAACTGTGGAGTACTGGCATTTTAAAGACTTACTGGGTAATATGCCATGCTTATGGAATCCCCAGAGGAGTCCTCTTTTCTGAGATGTCTGAGAGAACAGTAGGTGCTGGCTAGGGAAGGAAGGTCAGCAGATGGCTGGAGGATGCTGCTGGAGTTGGGAAGAGCATGACAAAGATGTGGACGTATATGATAGAATGTGCTGTGGTGGCCTTGTGGAAATCAGAGCAGAAAGAACAAAGTGTGGTGGGAGTCCCAGAAAGGAGGCATCTCTTTGAAGAGAAGCCATAAGAGTGCTGCCATGTGTTTTAGACATGAGACAGTGACAGTCCTGTCCCACAGATAGTGGGGGCTGGAGAGAACAGTGTCTGCAGCCTGTAGTCCAGGAGTCTCTCTCTCGCCCCAGCAGCCCAGCAGTGGCTCAGGAGTGAGCTGATGCTTCTTGACCTTGACAATGCTAATTTCTTGTGAAGTGAAGGATTAGTCTCAGGGCCCCTCACTCACACAGGACCCTTCCAAGGCTCTGGGAGAGTGGGAAGAACCCTGTTAAAGTGTTTACATGGTCATATGTCTCCCTTAAAATATGAAAAAGTAAGATATTTTGTAGTATTACTTTAAAAGGATGCCCTAATTATATAAGCTTTGAGCCCCATAGAACTGGATTCTGCCCCTAAATGAAGGACTTAATTCCAGTTAGCAGAGACATTGGATAAACAATCAAGCTGGAGAAAAAAATATGAAAGATTATACCACTTAGGGAAGACACACTACAGGTGAGCATCCTTGGCTCTGAGAAGGTGAAGTTTAAAAAGATCAGATGGTCTTAGTGGGCTACAAGACAAACTTCTTGACATGATGTTCAAGGCTAAAGGGTGAATGACTACAGCAATGACTGATGATACAAATGTGATTTTTTTTGGCCATTTTGCAGGACCAGGCAGTTAAATGGCACCTGTACCAGCTCGGTAGACATGGAGCTCTTCCTCCATTACTCCCTCATCCCATCAGTAAGTAAATGCAGGGGAAGGGTGAGGAGGGCAGGAAAGGGCAGCTGGGCCACTGCCAAACACAGACTCCCAAACAGACCTGAAAGTTCAGGGGAGAGAGATCAGCTGCGTTTCTTTCCAAAATTTCTTACATTGTATACCCAAAATATGGCAATAGAAGGCTTTTAAGGACCCAAGAATCAAGCATATGGGCTTTTAGGGAAGTCAAACCGGCTTTTCTGACGAAGTAATGACAGAGCTGAGGTCAGTTGGAAGATGTAGTTAAGTATATTGCAGACAGGGGAGAGCTCATGCAAAGGCTGTGTGGAGGGAGGGAGAAGGCAGAGTGGGAAGAGCTGAGAAGTTCAGCCATGGCTGGACTGGAGAATTGAAGTAGAGAGGTCTGGGGAGGTAGGCAGGGCAGGCCAGGTAAAGCCCTATGGGGCTCTGTGTTAAGTTTTGCCTTCATTCTAAGTACAGTGGGAAGTAATGGAAGTGTTTCCATGAAGGTGGTATGATCATATTTATACTTCTAAACGATCTCTCTGGTTACAGTGTGGAGATTGAGTTGGAAGTGGGCAAGAGACAAGGCAGGGAGACCAATCTTAGGGTTCAGAATCGGTTTCCAAGCCATTGCGGCTCTCAGCACCCAGGGCTGCTGAAATATGCTTAAAACATCTCACGGAGACGCAGCTCACTATGGAAAAGACCTTCCCACACTTGAGACTATAGCTACCTCAGGAGGCAGGAGGGAGAGAGCTCCCTGTGACTGGAGACAGCAAAGCTTCTTGTTAGGATGGCACCATGGGTCACGCACCACGAGAGCTTTCAGAGCTTTTCTCGCTCTGCCATTTTGAGTATCTGCAGTTCATGTCGCATTTTTCCTTGAGTTCTGATTGCTCCTATCTGTTCATCACTTCTTGTCATCATCTTCATCATCATGCAGTTAACATTATTGCATACCATCTGTGACCCTCTCACCTTCAGGGATCCAGGTGTGATTTTATCTCATCCTAGGTAATGATGTCAACTCCAGAAGTTCAGGAGGTAAAAACAATAGGACTTGTAATGGGCTGGGTAGGAAGGTTAGGGAGAGGAGGAGGTTGAAGATGACTTGGGTTTCTAATTTGCACAACTGAAAAGGTTATGGCAGCTGCCATTCACTCATTAAGGAAAATTAGAAGAGACCCAGGTTTAAGGTAGTTAGAAGACAGTGGCTCATGCCTGTAATCCTAGCACTTTGGGAGGCTGAGGCAGGCAGATCACTTGAGCCTAGGAGTTTGAGAACAGGACAGGGAACATGGCAAAACCTCATCTCTACAAAAAATACAAAAATTACCTGGGGGTAGTGGCCCAGCTACTCAGGAGGCTGAGGTGGGAGGATCAACTGAGCCTGGGAGTTTGAGGCTACAGTCAGCCGTGATTGTGCTATTACACTCCAGTCTGGGTGACAGAGTGAGACCCTGTCTCAAAACAAGAGACAAATTGAAGCTTTTGATAAAAGCTTTGAGCTTTCAATACATTAAAAAGAAATATCAACTGTGTAGTTGGTTAGGTAGTTTTGGAGTTCATGGACAAGGTCGGGGCTGGAGATTCATATTTAAGTCTTCTGTGTATTGATGGTCATTAACACCTGTAATCCTAGTGCTTTGGGAGGCTGGGGTGGGAGGATCACTTGAGGCCAGGACTTTTGAGACCAGCCTGGGCAACATAAATGAGAGGTCATCAAGGAGAGGTCATCAAGGAAGAGAAGATCAGGTAAGAAGATGAGTAGCCCTTGGACTGAGCTATAAGGAACTGCATCTAGGGCTGGGGTAAAGAACGATCCAGCAGAGGATACAGAGAAATAATGGGGAAAAATCAGGAAAGCATGTTTGATGAAGGCCTAGGGAAGCGAGTACTCAAAGAGGAGGGAATGGCCAACACTGTAGAATGCTGCTGAGAGATCAAGCTAGATTTGGACTTCAAGTATACATGGGACTGAGCCACAAAACAATCATAAGTGACTTTCACCATAGCTTTTTCAGCAGAGTGAAGGGGGTAGAAGCCAGATTAGGGGATTCAGGAGCCAGTGAGAGGTAAAGGAATGGAGACACAAGTGTAGAAAATTCTCAAGAAGTTTCTGATAAAGGCAGGAGGGAGAAAGAGCATCAAGTTTGTGAGAACATGACTGAATACATAGGAAAGCAGCAGAGAAGGCTTTGCAACCTGGCAGTTAGTACTGCCTTTTGACAGATGAGGAAACTGAGGTACAGGAAAGTTAAATCTCCCTCTCAACCAGGATGTGAGAGAGACCAGATTTGAACCTACATCTTTTCAGGGAAACAGAAGGGAAAGCTTAGTACAGAACATTCTGGTAGCTCAAGGGCGCATGCAGTCAGCCCTCTGACTCTGGAGTTTGAGGTGTCACTAACGTTCTATGCACTCTGCTGACCCACACATTTGCTTTCAGGGAGGGCTTAGAGGCCACACTGAGGATGAACATGCCCACTAATTCTCTCATCTTCTCTTCTTGCAGCTCTTCATCATTTTGATCTTGTCCTTCCTCCAAAGACGAGAGTATTGTAGACAGAGAGATGATACCTCTTACCTCCTGGGGAACCGCTTTGGAATTATCATGTGAGTTGAGTCAACCCCTACAGCTTGGGTTACCCTGTGGTTGGAGTCAACACCAATTATGAGGTCAGGTAGCTCCTAGGACCCCTGCTCCACCTCTACCTCACTCTGCACAGCCCTGCCCCTCCATGCCCCAACCCAACCAAAGCTCTTAGAGTTCAGAATTGGTTTCCAAGCCATTGTGGCTCTCAGCACCCAGGGCTGCTGAAATATGCTTAAAACATCTCATGGAGACCCAGCTTACTATGGAAAAGACCTTCCTACACTTGAGACTATAGCTACCTCAGGAGGCAGGAGGGAGAGAGCTCCCTGTGACTGGAGACAGCAAAACTTCTTGTTAGGATGGCACCATGGGTCATGCACCACGAGAGCTTTCAGAGCGTTTCTCGCTCTGCCATTTTGAGTCTCTGCAGTTCATGTCGCATTTTTCCTTGAGTTCTGATTGCTCCTATCTGTTTCATCACTTCTTGTCATCATCTTCATCATCATGCAGTTAACATTATTGCATACCATCTGTGACCCAAACACTGAACCATTTGCTTTGCCGAATTTTGACAAATCCTCTTGCCAATCTAGCATGGTAGAAGTTGTTATCCTTGTGCAATGGATGAGAAAACTCATGCTCAGAGAGGTTAAATGACCAGTCCACAGCCACACAGCTAACAAGTAACAAGAGCTTTAGCCCAGATCAGCTTTATATTCTCTTGAATCCCCAGTGTTATAACTTGAGCAGGCTCAAGCTGTGGACCTGCTGAGGTCTCAGCCAAGGACTCTGGAGAAGAGAGAGAAACAGATGTCAGAACTGAGGCAAGGAGGGACCTAAGCTGCAAGTGAGAGATTCATTCGGGATACCACCCACTGGGCAGTCCATACTTTTCAAGCTGCCAGGCCTGAGACCCATTGATTGAGGGAAAAAAAACTGAAGCTGGTGGATAAAGACATTCAGTTCTGTCCTGGACATTTAGCATGTAGGGGCTGGCACAGGACTTTATAAGAAGTAGGAGGCCATAGCAATTACATTCAACTGCTTTGAATTGCATTGATAATGACACAATTGACTTGCTCCCTGGCTACTTTCCCACCTAAACCCCTGCTTATCTGATAATTTTGGCCCACCATCTTTTCCAAGCAATGACCCCTCACACGTGTGTGGCACTGTGCGGCTGATAAAGCAGTTCATCATTTGCTGTCCGCAATGACTATGATATGGGTAGAGTAGGCGATTCTATCTCTGTTTTAAAGATAAGGAAACTGTGTCTCACATAGCTCTTAAGTACTACAGATGGAATCTTGAGCAGAATTTGATCCAATTCAACAAAATGTATGTCCACAAACCTGCACTAAGTACCTACTCTTTCCAAGGTCCTGTGCTCAGTCCCTACCCCAGAGGAGTTTATAGTTTACTAAACAAGTAGAGAGCTAAGGTTATAAGGAAGCAGAGATTCTAAGTCAGAGAGGAAATGATATGACAGAGCTAGACCCTATCTCAAAAGGGTCTGGTGTGGTGGCGCCCACCTGTAGTTCCAGGTACTCAAGAGGCTAAGGTGGGAGGGTCGCTTGAGCTCAGGAGGTTGAGGGTGCAGTGAGCCAAAATTACACCATTATACTCCAGCCTGGGTGACAGAGATGTGCTGAACAGGGACATGAACTTAATGCTGAGGGGACACAGATGGGCAGCCTCACTGGAGATGGGTGATCAGGGAGGCTTCCTAGAAGGCGTGCTCCTGCTGAGCCTTAAAGGTGAAGGTGAGTGAGCCAATGAGACTTCCTGCCTCCCGTGCCTGGCTCTCCCTTCCCTCCTGAGTTTTCATTAAGGTCCACTTTAAATGGCCCTTTTCATTCAAAGAGCCTTTTTTCTTCTCCCAAATGCAACTGCTTCCTCTGATCTATACAGAGCTGTCTTGGTTAGAAGAAATAGGTATTCATGCAAGCTTGTTTACATTAAAGGAAGATTTTTTTTTTTTTTTTTTTTTTGAGACAAAGTCTAGCTCTGTCACCCAGGCTGGAGCATAATGATACAATTGTGGCTCACTGCAGCCTCAACCTTCTGGGCTCAAGCGATCCTCCCAGCTTAGCCTCCCAAGTATCTGGGACTACAGATGGGTGCCACCACACCTGGCTTATTTTTGTATGTTTGTAGAAACAGGGTTTCACCAAGCTGCCCAGGCTGGTCTCAAGCTCCTGGTTTCAAGCCGTTCACTTGACTTGGCTTTTCGAAGTGTGGGATCACAGATGTGAGCCACTGCACCTGGCAAGAAAGGATTTTTTTAAACAGATGTGGAGGTCTCACATAAACGTACAAATCAGGCCTCATGGAAACTGGATCTCTTGAGATGGGAATCTGTGGGAGACTGATTTTCTTCTCTCTCTGCCCCTCTGTGTCACTGGTGCCTCCTCAGCACCGTTCTGCAATTTTCCTCGCTGACTTAGAATCTCTGCTTCGCTATAGCCTTGGCTCTCCTCTGGCGTTGACTCTGATCGCAACTTCTTATGACTTTCCAGACAAGGACTTTAACAGCTAACTCGTTCCTGTCCTTAGGGTCACAGATTCAAAACGTAAGACAAGACATCTGATCAGCCCATCCAAAGACAGGCCCATAGTCCAGTCAACTGCGGCTAGGAAGGCATGATTATTTTGGGGAGGCAAAAGCTTACCTCTACCCTCTTAGTTTTTTCAGCTGGGCCTGGGAATTATAATGTTGGTTTTATGTGACACAGGAGCCCTTATAAGGAAATGAAGACCCAAATACACAGTTAGAGGTGAATATGTACACATCGAATTGGACAAAGAATAGTTAAGTTGTGAAAAAGTAACTAAATTGTGCAGGGAGACTAGCAGGCAAGAGTTATTTAAATAAGGTCTGTACCAAATTCTCTTGGTCTCAACTTCCTGTCCCTGATGATAAGAATGTTATTTTCCTTCTGTATGGGGAGAGCATTTTTTACATAGAAATTTCATCTCCTGTTTTTAAGAAATAGCATGAAGGACAGAATGATCTTGTACCTGCTGTTTTTTAAGTGTGTTTAACTCGAAACAGTTGATAAGCCAGAGTAGCATATTTTAGGGTGGCTTATTACTTCTTCAAACACAGACATAGCAAATGACACCTGTACCTAGACCCTCTTTAGGGATATTGGAAGGAAGAATTCTCATAGAATATGGCTGGATGAAGGCAGGCTTCCTCTAATCTGTCTCGGACACATACTCCTTGTTTTGGTCCTTGAGTCTTTCTGTCTGTGTCTCTTATAGATGAAACTCATCCCATTTTGCCTTCATGCCTTCTGGTGTCCTTGCTTGTATCCCCTGCTAGTCTTGGAGCTCCTCCAGAGCAAGAGTTTTGTCCTCCTCACTTCAGTACCCTGAATCCATGCTTAACCCTAGGCCTGGCACAGAGGGCCCTGTGAAATGTCAGTTGCAATGAGCAGCTGACTATTCAATAATCCCTCCTCAGGATGGGATCACTACTTTGGTGATATCTGTGGGAATGTCTCAGAGCCACCTTCTGGCCTCATACACTGTTTCTGTTGTTTGCAGGCCTCTGGACTTCGTGGGCACTTTCAGTAACCGATGGTCCTATGGAATCGCCTTTGGGGCCACAGCCAATAAGGTCATGTTTTTGTTCTCAGAAGGCTACCAGCCCCTGCAGATCCCGCACTGGGCCCAAGGTACTAGGACTGCCTCATACCTGCTAGAAACTGCATCATGGAAATTCTTGCTCTCAGAGACCTTGTGGCCCGTGCTCTCTGGGATCAGGGCATAAACTTTGTGAACGATCATGTTCTTGCCAGCCTGTCACTTGCCCAAGGTCAATGCCTAGCCCACAGATCTTTAAAGCTTCTTTGAGGGGATCTGCCCAGTTAGATTCAGAGGTCCTTTAGACACAATGTACCAAGTCTTAGGAAGTAGGTTCTTCCTCACCTACTTGCCAAAAGCTCTCCTGTGTCATAGCCATGGCTGCCTTCTTGATATTGATGAGCCCTATTCTTCCTCAAAGATCAATGATTGTGTTTTTGGCCATTAGTCTGAGGCCTCATCTTTTCCCATGCCTCATGCTCCATCTGAAGGAGTAACTTTAAGCTACAAGTTCACTTTTCCCTTATGCAATCATTCTAAAACCCCTCTGTTTAGTATAGTTCCCTCTCATGGGCTCCAAGCCTAAATCAAATGCCTACTAACAGGTCATTAGTCTTTCAGAAAATGCAAATTAAAACCAAAATGATATATCATTACACACCTATTAGAAGTACACAGTTTGAGAAGTTTTGCAAATGTTTACATTAATGAAACTATTACCACAATCAGGATAAGGAATCCCAGCGATTTCCTTGTTCCCCTTTGTAATCTCCTCTTTCCTCCCCTCTTCTGTCACTGCTCTCATTTACAAGCAACAAGTAATCTACCAAGTTTGCATTTTCCAGAATTTTGTATAAATGGAATCATACAGGATGTACTTTTTTTTGGAGTCTGGCTTCTTTCAGTCAGCATGAATCTATTTTGAGATTCATACATATGTAACATGTGTTAGTAGCTTATCCTTTTCCTTGCTGAGTAGTATTCCACTATATAAATCAATTACAGTTTAGTTATCCATTCACCTCTTGAGTAATATCTGATTTATTTCTACTTTTGGCCATTGTAAATAAAACTGCTGTGAACGCTTGTGTACAAGTCTTTTCATGTACCCATGCTTCAATTTTCCTTGGGTAAATACCTATGAGTAGAATGGCTGGATTACACAGATCATAGAGTAGATCATACTTTTAAAGAAACTGTCAGACTGCTTTTTAAAGTGATTGTACCACTTTAGATTATTCCCGTCACTATGAGAGTTCCAATTTCTCCAACACTGGTACAGCCCATTTTTTAAATTTTGGCGGTTCTAAGAAGTGTGTCGTGGTTTCTTATTGTGGTTTTAATTTGCATTTTTATAATGACTAATGCTGTTGAGCATATTTTCATGTGCTTATTTGCTATTCCTATACCTGCTTTGATGAAATATCTATTCAAATCATTTGCCTATTGTCAAAAATTGGGTTTTTTGCTTTCTTTTTAGTGAGTTTTCAGAGTTTTAAAAATATATTTTGGTTGTAAGACCATTATTGTACACATGTATGAATTGCAAATATTTTCTTCTAATCTGTAGCTCAAATTTTCATCCTCCTAACAAACTATTTTGAGAAGCTGACATTAATTTTGATGAAATCCAGTTAACTCTTTTTTTTTCTTTTATGGATCATGCTTATGGTGTCATATAAGAATCTTTTCCTAAGATAAGGTCATATAGATTTTCTCCTCTGTTTCTTTCCCCAGAGTTTTATAGCCTCAAATTTTGCTTTGAGGGCTGCAATACATTTTGAACTTTTCTTTTTTTTTTTTCTTTTTTGCGTGTAGTATATAGCAGGAGGTGTGGATTAAAGTTCTTTTATGCCTTTGGATTGCAAAGTATTCTAGCACTATTTGCAGCAAAATCCCGTCCTTTGTCCATTGACATGCCTTTGCACCTTTGTTGAAAAGCAATTGGCCACATCTGTGTGGGTATATTCTTAGACTCTCTATTTTCTCCTATATATCTATTTGTCTATCTTTGCACCAATATCATACTGTCTTGATTATTTTAGATTTATAATAAATATTAAAATCAGGTGGTATTAGTCCTTCGATTCATTTTTTTCAAAGTTGTTTTTGCTATTCTAGGTTCTTTGCATTTCTACATGAAAGAATAAATTTGTCAATGTATACAAATAATGCTGAAATTGAGATTATATCATTTGTACGTTTTTAGATCCATTTTAGGAAAATTGTTATTTTAACGATAGTGAGTCTTCTGACCCATAAACACAATATATCTCTCCTTTTATTTAGAGTTTATTAATTTCTTTCAGCAATGTTTTGTAGTTTTCAGAGAATAGACCTTTCACATCTTTTGTCAGATTTATATGTTTTTTATTTTTTATTGTTCATTGGTAATAAATAGAAATACAGTTGATTTTTATATGTTGATCTTGTATCCTACAACCTTGCTAAACTCACTTATTAGTTCCAGTAGCTTTTTCTATAGATTGTATAGTATTTTCTACATACTACATCATATCATCTGTGAATAAAGGCAGTAGTTTTATTTTTTCTTTTCCAATCTAGAGGTCTCTTATTTTATTGTTATTGTTTTTCCTAATTGCAGAGGGTAAAGCTTCCAAAATAATGCTCAGTACAAGTAATCAGACCAAGCATCCTTCTCTTGTTCTTCATCTTAGGGAAAAATCTTGTTTTTTTAAAGCACTGATTTTGAAGAATTATATTATGATGTATCTAATTTTCTTGATGTGTCGCATGCTTGGGGTTTGTTGATCTCTGCATTTTGATTTTCCGCAAATTTAGAAAAGTTTTGGGCATGGTGAGGTGGCTCACCCCTATAATCCCAGCACTTTGGGAGGCTGAGGCAGGAGGATTCTTGAGCCCAGGAGTTTGAGACCAGCCCGGGCAACATAGTGAGACTCCACCTCTACAAAAATGAAAATAAAATTAGCTGGGCATGGTGTCATAGGCCTGTATTCCCAGCTACTTGGAAAGCTGAGGCAGGAGGATCACCTGAGCCTGGGTGGTTGAAGCTACAGTGAGCCATGACTGTGGCGCTGCATTCCAGCCTGGGCTACTGGGCTACAGAGCAAGAACCTGCCACAAAAAAAAAAAAAAAAAAAAAAAAAAAAAAAAAAAGAAAAAAGAAAAGAAAGGAAGAAAGGCCAGGCACAATGGCTCAAGCCTATAATCCCAGCACTTTGGGAGGCTGAGGTAGGTGGATCACTTGGGATCAGGAGTTTGAGACCAGCCTGGCCAACATGGTGAAATGCCATCTCTACCAAAAATACAAAAATCTAGCCAGCTGTGGTGGCATGCACCTGTAGTTCTAGCTTCTCAGGAGACTGAAGCAGGAGAATCACTTGAACCCAGTTGCAATCAGCCCAGCCCGTGCCACTGCCCTCCAGCCTGGTGACAAAGCAAGACTCTGTCTCAAAAAAAAAAAAAAAAAAAAAAAAAAAGAAGGAAGGGAGGGAGGGAGGGAGAGACGGAAAAAAGAGTAATTTTGGCCATTAATTATTTTTTTCTCTTTTTTTTATTGTACTTTAAGTTCTGGGGTAAATGTGCAGATCTTGCAGGATTGTTATATAGGTATACACATGCCATGGTGGTTTGCTGCCTCCATCCCCCTGTTACCTACATTAGGTATTTCTCCTAATGTTATCCATCCCAAACCTCCCACCCCTTGCTATCGCTCCCCTAGCCCCCCCACCCCACAACAGACCCCATTGTGTGATGTTCCTCTCCCTATGTCCATGTGTGCTCATTGTTCAACACTCACTTAAGAGTGAGAACATGCGGTGTTTGGTTTTCTGTTCTTGTGTCAGTTTGCTGAGAATGACGGTTTCCAGATTCATCCATGTCCCTGCAAAGGACATGAACTCATCATTTTTTATGGCTGCATAGTATTTCATGGTGTATATGTGCCACATTTTTTTATCCAGTCTATCATTGGTGGGCATTTGGGTTGGTTCCAAGTATTTGCTATTGTAAACAGTGCCACAATGAACATACATGTGCGTGTGTCTTTATAATAGAACGATTTATAATCCTTTTGGTGTATATACCCAGTAATGGGATTGCTGGGTCAAATGATATTTCTGTTTCTAGATACTTGAGGAATCACCATGCTGTCTTCCACAATGGTTGAACTAATTTACACTCTTACCAACAGTGTAAAAGTGTACCTATTTCTCCACATCCTCTCCGGCATCTGTTGTCTTCAGATTTTTTAATGATCGTTATTCTAACTGGCATGAGATGGTATCTCAATGTGGTTTTGATTTGCATTTCTCTAATGACCAGTGATGATGAACATTTTTTCGTATGTTTGTTGGCCTTATAAATGTCTTCTTTTGAAAAGTGCCTGTTCATATCCTTCACCCACTTTTTGATGGGGTTTGTTTTTTTCTTGTACATTTGTTTTAGTTCTTTGTAGATTCTGGATATTAGCCCTTTGTCAGATGGGTAGCTTGCAAAAATTTTTTCCCATTCTGTTGGTTGCCAGTTCACTCTAATGATTGTTTCTTTTGCCGTGCAGAAGCTCCTAAGTTTAATTAGACCCCATTTGTCTATTTTGGCTTTTGTTTCCATTGCTTTTGGTGTTTTAGTCATGAAGTCCTTGCCTATGCCTATGTCCTGAATGGTATTGCCTAAGTTTTCTTCTAGGGTTTTTATGGTGGTAGGTCTTGTGTTTAAATTTTTAATCCATCTGGAGTTAATTTTTGTATAAGTTGTCAGGAATGGGTCCAATTTCAGCTTTCTGCACATGGTTAGCCAGTTTTCCTAACACCATTTATTAAACAGGCAATCCTTTCATTGCTTGTTTTTGTCAGGTTTGTCAAAGATCAGCTGGTTGTAGGTGTGTGGCATTACTTCCGAGGCCTCTGTTCTGTTCCATTGGTCTATATCTCTGTTTTGGTACCAGTGCCATGCTGTTTTGATTACTGTAGCCTTATAGTATACTTTGAAGTCAGATAATGTGATGCCTCCAGCTTTGTTCTTTTTGCTTAGGATTGTCTTGGCTATGCAGACTCTTTTTTGGTTCCATATGAAGTGTAAGGTGGTTTTTTTCCAGTTCTGTGAAGAAGGTCAATGGTAGCTTGATTGGGATAGCATTGAATCTATAAATTACTTTGGGCAGTATGGCCATTTTCACAATATTGATTCTTCCTAATCATGAGCATGGAATGTTTTCCATCTGTGTCCTCTTCCTTGAGCAGTGGTTTGTAGTTCTCCTTGAAGAGGTCTTTCATGTCCTTTGTTAGTTGTATTCCTAGGTATTTATTCTCTTTGTAGCAATTGTGAATGGGAGTTCACTCATGATTTGGCTCTCTGTTTTTCTGTTCTTGGTGTATAGGAATGTTTGTGATTTTTGCACATTGATTTTGTATCCTGAGACTTTGCTGAAGTTACTTATCATCTTAAGGAGATTTTAGGCTGAAATGATGGGGTCTTCTAAATATACAATCATGTCATCTGCAAATAGAGACAATTTGACTTCTTCTTTTCCTAATTGAATACGCTTTATTTCTTTTTCTTGCCTGATTGCTCTGGCTAGAACTTCCAATACTATGTTGAATAGGATTGGTGAGAGAGGGCACCCTTGTCTAGAGCCAGTTTTCAAAGGGAATGCTTCCAGTTTTTGCCCATTCAGTATGATATTGGCTGTGGGTTTGTCATAGATAGCTTTTATTATTTTGAGATATGTTCCATCAGTACCTAGTTTATTGAGAGTTTTTAGCATAAAGGGCTGTTGAATTTTATCGAAGGCCTTCTCTGCATCTATTGAGATAGTCATGTGGTTTTTGTCTTTGGTTCTGTTTATGTGATGGATTATGTTTATAGATTTGTGTATGTTGAACCAGCCTTGCATCCCTGGGATGAAGCTTACTTGATTGTGATGGATAATCTTTTTGATGTGCTGTTGCATTCGGTTTGCCAATATTTTATTGCAGATTTTTGCATTGATGTTCATCATGGATATTGGCCTGAAATTTTCATTTTTAGTTGTGTCTCTACCAGGTTTTGGTGTCAGGATGATATTGGTCTCATAAAATGAATTAGGGAGTATTCCCTCTTTTTGTATTGTTTGGAATAGTTTCTGAAGGAATGGTACCAGCTCCTCTTTGTACGTCTGGTAGAATTCAGCTATGAACCATCTAGACCTGGACTTCTTGTGGTTGGTAGGCTACTAATTGCTGCCTCAACTTCAGACCTTGTTATTAGTCTATTCAGAGATTCAACTTCTTCCTGGTTTAGTCTTGGGAGGGTGTACGTGTCCAGGAATGTATCCATTTCTTCTAAATTTACTGGTTTATATGCATACAGTTGTTTGTAGTAATCTCTGATGGTAGTTTGTATTTCTGTGGAATCGGTGGTGATATCCCCTTTTATCATTTTTTATTGCATCTATTTGATTCTTCTCTCTTTCCTTTTTTATTAGTCTGGCTATTTTTATTGGTCTATCTATTTTGTTGATCTTTTCAAAACACCAGCTCCTTGATTTATTGATTTTTGAAGGGTTTTTTGTGTCTCTGTCTCCTTCAGTTCTACTCTGATCTTAGTTATTTCTTGTCTTCTGCTAGCTTTTGAATTTGTTTGGTCTTACTCCTCTAGTTCTTTTAATTTTGATTGTAGGGTGTTGATTTTCAATCTTTCCTTGCTTCTCACGTGGGCATTTATTGCTATAAATTTCCCTCTAGACACTGCTTTAAATGTGTCCCAAAGATTCTGGTATGTTGTGTCTTCATTCTCATTGGTTTTGAAGAACATTCTCTCTCTCTCTCTCTCTCTCTCTCTCTCTCTCTCTCTCTCTCTCTCTGTGTGTGTGTGTGAGTGTGTGTGTGTGTGTGTGTGTGTGTGTGTTGATTATAACCATCCTAATAGGTGTGCGGTAGTATCTCATTGTTGTCTTGATTTGCATTTCCCTAATGACTAGTGATACTGAGCATCTTTTTATGTGCTTATTGGTCATTTGTATGTCTTGCTTGGGGACTTGTCTATTCAAGTCCTGGCCATCTTTTTACTGAGTTGTTTGTCTTTTTGAAGTTGAGTTGTAGGACTTCTTTATATATTCTGTATATTACATCCTTATCTGATACACGATTTGCAAATGCTTTCACTTATTCTGTAGGTTTTCTTTTCACTTTCTTAATAATGTCCTTTCATACATTAAAGTTAAATTTTGAGGAAGTCCAGATTTGCTTGTGCTTTTGATATCATGAAGTTTTTCAGTCTGGCTGGTGAGAACAGGCACTATCCTGGACCTATGTGAGTAGCAGTCATGGTTACCTTTGGTCTTTTCAAGTGGTTCTGTCATACACAACTGTGCTGGTCAGAACTCAGCTGAAGACTCAGGGGAACGCTTCGCAGATCTCTGTCTCCCAGAACTCTCTCTTTGTGCAGCTCCCTCCTCTCCAGTACTATCTCCTGTAAATTCTAGCTGTCTTTGTCTTCCCAGAGTCTCAGCTCTATCTCCTCAACTCAGGGAACCTGCAGGGCTCTGCCTGGGTTTCCCCTGCCTATACTGCATTCTACATTAAGGTAGAGAAATTGTGGGGCTCACCTTGTTTATTTACTGTCCTTCAGTGATTATTGTCCTCTGCTGCCTGAAGTCAAGTGTCTTGAAAGCAGTTGTTTTATATATTTTGTCTGATTTTTGTTTGTTTCAGGTGGAAGTGTAAATATAGTGTGTTCTTTATTTTCAGATGCTCTTCATATATTCAGGATATCAATTTTCTGTTTGTTTTACTTTGGCCTTCATTTCTAAAATGATTTTTTTCTTGTATTTCTAATTTTTTCCTGAGTTATCTAACATGTCATCAAATATTCCTTTTTTTAAACAACTTCATTTTTTAGTTTTTCAAATTCTGATTTATAGATTCTTCATAGATGCTATCATTTTCTTAATTTCTTTTAGCTTGTGTTGAAATATTAGATTTTTGTTTCCATCTGTCTTACAGGCCTCTTTATGGAGTAGTTTTGTGATCTGTAGTGATATTTTTCTGCTCCTTATTCTTTTTTTTTCTTATAACTTTGAATTTTTTTTTCTTGAGATGGACTCTCACTCTGTTGTCCAGGCTGGAGTGCAGTGGCATGATCTCAGCTCACCGCAACCTCTGCCTTCCAAGTTCAAGTGATTTTTCTGCCTCAGCCCCAAGTAGCTGGGACTACAGAAACACATCTGTGGCCCATTTTTAAGTGAAATAAGTTTTCTTATAAATTCAAGTAGGAAGGATGGGTCAGATATTATTTTTTGCTTTATGGCTCTAGAGTTCCCTTTTTAGTTTTTACAATGTGACTATGTCTCTGTCTCATCTATCTATCAACCTATCTCATTGTTATTATTTATCTATAATCTACCTAATAACTGTCTATTATCCATCCATCTACTGTCATCTCTCCACTATCTACCTACCTATCTGTCTACCTGTCTATCCACCTTTCCATCCATGCATCCATCTCCTCATACTTTCTGAGTCTGCCTCTCTTTTCCACCCTTGTCCAGACAGATTATTTCCCAGCTACTCCTCATTTTGGATTCTACTGCCAGCAATTGATGCTCAGCAGGGGGCTTTGTCCTGGGAAGGGCCTTAGATTATTAGTATAGTAACTTCCTGGCGCTTAGACAACTCCAGCATCTTCAGATCCTGTTAAGGTCTGCTTATACTCACCTATGAATCGTGGCCTTCAGCTGCATTTTCTAGTTAGTATCTGCTGGAAATTTTGAGTTCATCAGCTCTTGGGCCTTCAGACCCCCTCTCGCCTTTCTTCTGCTTCCTCTTACTCAGACATTGACATCAAATGGGTCTTGTCACCTAGATTTGTTGCAGGTGTTATCTGTGAGTCTTTAGTTTTGTCTTTCTAGCTGCTCTATTTCTATGGGAGGAATTCAGAGAGATTAGAAAGTTTTACTGCTGCAACTGCTATCCTCACTGCAATTATTGTTTTTGTATTGATCTTTCCCGCCAGCCCTCCACCATTCACATTCACACGTGTACTGACCAGCCAATTATCTCCCATCCTTTGATGTCCTTCCTTCCCTACTTCTCTCCATCATACAATCTCCTGCTTATGTTGTGTTGCCTCCAGGAAGCCTTCCCTGATACCCCAAGTGAGATCAGTAGCCTCATCTTTTGTGTCCTTGCAGCAGGCTGAATGTCCCTGTCTTACAAGTCATTTCATGCCACTGACTTCCCCACCTGTCCTTCCTGTTGGATGGTCAGCATCTCAAAGCAAGAACCTTGTCCATTCCTCCTGTCCTGAATGCCTGGCCCAGGACCAAGCTCAGAGCAGACACTTTGTTTTTGTTTTGTTTTTGAGATAGAGTCTTGCACTGTCTCCCAGGCTGAAGTGCAGTGGCATGATCTCAGCTCACTGCAACCTCTGCCTCCCAAGTAGAGTAGACACTTTGAAAAGGTCATCATGCATGATTAGATTATACTGGGTGCTGTTAATCCACCTCAGAGCTAGTTAGTGCAGGATTAACATGGCTGTTCCCTTATGTGTACAGTGCATTGTAGTTGACAAGCAGCTTTGCACATACTACAGCCCCTCTCTCTGAGTCTGGTGTAGTTGCAATACTTGACCCTCAGCCACTATTTTTGCATGTTCATTTGCCTGTCTGTTTATCTAGTGTGTCTCCATCTGTCACACTGTGAGCTCACCAAGTACAAGGACCAAGTCTCCTTCATGTCAATAGAAGCCCAGTGCCTGGCATCGAATAGGGACCAGGAAGGGTCTGTTGCATGAACGATTGAAAGGCATTCCTGCTGGCCCTAGCCTGGGGCTGTTCCATTCTTTTCACTGGGTTCTGAGCTCCCTGACTAGAGGTCAGCATGAGGTACCACAACTTCCTTGGGACTCCCCAAACCCAATGTTAAGAGAAGCTCACAGCATCTCTGGCCCTGTCTCCCCAGCCTTTGAGCTTCTGATTGGAGGCCTTGAAGTTGGCCTGTCTCACTTCCCCTTCTTTGCCTGCCTCTCGTCGGAGTTCCAGCTGGTCAGCTCCACCCTGGGCTTCTGCTACTCTCTTATCTGGTAAGACGGTCTCTGCCTGTCCCCACTCCCCCAACTCCTTATGCATGACTGAACTCTGGGTGCAGGGCTAGAGGCGACCTGGGAGCTCTCCTTGGGGGACACCTTTGCCCAGAACTGAGGCCCAGGGAGGGCAAGAGTGACCTGTCCACGGTCCCATTGTGGGGACAGCATTGGAGGCTTCAGAAGGCCAGGCTGGCATTCTATCTGCTTCACACCAGGCTGCTTGTGATTAGAGTGTTCCTAGAAGTCAAGGATTTAGGAAAACTCATTTCTTTTTTTTTTTTTTTTTAATGAATTATAATCTTATTTTATTTATTTCTATTTCAATAGCTTTTGGGGTATAAGTGGTTTTGGATTATAGGGATGAATTGTATCGTAGTGAAGTCTGAGATTTTCTTGCATCCGTCAGCCTAGTAGTGGACACTATGCCTGATCTGAAGCTTTTTCTCCTTCTCCACGCTCCCACCCTTCCCCCTTCTGACTCTCCAGAGTCTGTGATACCATTCTGTATGCCTTTGCACACCCACAGCTTAGCTCCTACTTAGAAGTAAGAATACAGTATTTGATTTTCCATTCCTGAGGAAAACTCATTTCTGTAAGCTGCTGGGGACCCCACTAGAAGACAAAGGAGCCCCTTTCGAGGCTTCTCATCAAAGCTGCCATGGCTTCTCTTGGGAGCCTTGGAGAAAGTTCCCGTGCCTTAGCTGGGCATTCAGGGCCATCACAGTTTAGCCTCTCCCTCTCCCTCCCTCCCCCAACAGTATCTAGCACATACTTCCAGCCACGCAAGACGCCTACATTCCTTCATCCATCTACTTATTCATTCAACACCCATTACATCCCTACTACGAGACAGGAAATAACCCTGGCGAACAAGACAGACTTGCGTGTACCAGGTGTTCTGGCCTCTTTGTCTGTTTGTCCCATTCCCTATGTGGGTCATGTCTAGGGATAAGTGTACACTGCTGCTTCGAGGACAATCACTTCCACCAGATGCAAGCTTCTTGACCTTGCTGTTGAGCTCTGTGACCTCAGACTTGGCACAGAACTGGCACCAGACTTGGCACAG
The DNA here is from genome assembly GCF_009761245.1 of Sapajus apella. Classification (NCBI taxonomy): domain Eukaryota; kingdom Metazoa; phylum Chordata; class Mammalia; order Primates; family Cebidae; genus Sapajus; species Sapajus apella. Next base: position 3,774,603 of record NW_022436986.1, read on the forward strand.
AACTGACACCAGAGAACAGTTGTTGACTGAAAACCCCTCCAACTACTCTCCAGCCTCTGAGACTCATTTCTTTGTTTCCAACTCCTTTGCTGGGCTCTTTCCCCCATCCAGCGTTTTCTATGGGGCTGGGATTCTTAGGCCCCACTTAGTCAGAGATGACGGGCAGGGGTCTCACAAGCAACTGACACGCCAGTGGCTACAATTGTAAAGTTTGTGAGTGGCTTGCTTTTTAAAAATTTAAATGGAAGGTATCCAGGGTTAGATGTGGCGTAATATCATCTCATCAGCCTGTGACAGACGTTTGCCCAGGAGATAACAGGGTGGTGGGAATTGCTCAGCAGCTTGGGCACCATGGGAGTATGGCCCAAGCTGGAACAGGACCAGGAATGCATGTGTGGGTGGGCGTGGGGTAAAGCATCAAGGCTCATCACTTCTGAGCAGAGTCTACAAGCAGGCCACATAGAGGCAAGAAGAGCCCAGGCCACAGAGTCGGGAGACCTGGGTCTGCCCATTCCCATGTGTAACTTGGATAAATCCCTTACCAACTCTGGACTTCCAGCTCCCATTTGAATGATGACAGGAGGGAGGATGAGCTCTCTAAGGGCCTCCTGCTCTGCCATCACAGATTCCAACACTATGTCCTCCATGAGGGCAGGTGAATGAATGAATTTAGTGTGCGCCTACTTTGGCATGAGCAGGGTGGCTGATCAGGGAGAGATGTCCATGGAGGCCTGGGAATCAGCCTTCCTGAGGGGGACAGGTAGGTGCGGGTGGGTGCAATCCGAGCCATTTTTACAGGGGCTGCTCCTGGGGCTGTGCTGGGAGAGAACCCCAGGGCCCCAAACTCTGTTTCTGTTCCTGCAGGTTTGCTGTCACCATTCTTCAAGTTTCACAGTGTCCCCATGGGCAGGTGAGTCTCTGTTGGCCTTTTGGGGTTTTCAGTCCTATCACTGTGGTCAGCTTGCTGTGTGACCTTGAACAAGCCTCTGTCACTTCTGGGGCTCCACTTCCTCATGTGTGTAAAAAGGTAGTTGTTGTCATTCACAGTGCCTCCATTTATATAGCACCCATGTTCATCAAGGTGTGAATTCACAGAAAGGCATTTTCGTATTTACTCCTCTCAGCAGCCCTACAAGGGTGGGAAGTTCATCAAACCTAGTTCACAGGTGAGGAACTAGTATAGTGAGGCTCAAGTACATTAAGTAACTCATAGGAAGCAGCAGAATTGGGAATTGAGGCCAGGTCTGGCTGACTCCAAAGTCAATTTCTTTTCACTCTGTGTAGCTCCAATCTCTTTTTCTATAAAGTGGAAGACTTGGAACAGATGAGCCCTTTCCAGTTTTGCCATGCATTGTCCTCAGAGTTGGTGGGAACTGGTTCATCTCTTTAGCCCTGGACCCCAGTAAAGAGGGATGTAACAGTGCACCTAGAAATGCTACCAGGCAGGTTGCGGGAAGCCCACAAAAGCCACCTGGGCCAGGAGTGCATAGGTACAGACCTTTATGTTTGGTACAACCTCAATTATAGAGCATATAGATATATAGATGAAAGCCACAGAAATGCTGGCAGTGATTATATCTAGCCATAAGCATATGTTGGAGAGGAGGATCAAGGGAAGACATGAGCCCTGCATCTCAGCATATCTCCATCCTGCACCTGAACATCACAACCTCAAATCCCCATTTCCCGTGGGAGGTAATATGACTCTGGCAATGTAAAAAACATGAAACCAACCATTAAAGTGTGAAAGATAAGTCACAATATTATTTGCTTTGAGACAGTGAAAAACAACCTTTTTCATCAAAATAAGACTAAAAACACAAAATCTATGAGTACCTTCTTGAGAGAACTGTTACTCTTCCCTCAGCTTGTGTTGGTCCCAGCCTTATGGCAATTATGGGTTTTTTCTTCCTCTGTACCTCCCTCATTCTATTTCTTCCTCTCTCTTTGTTTCTCCTTCTCCTTCTAAGTATCTCTCCCTCTTTACCTCCTCCTCCCATCTATCTACCCACCTCTGGCTCTCTTACTCGTATATTTTCCCAAAGAAGCATTTATTAATAGCTTCTAATAAGGACAAAATACCTTGAAAACTACTTTCGTTTTGAGACAGGGTCTTGCTCTGTGACCCAGACTAGAAAGCTAGCTTTATAAAATAAAATGGGGGTGCCAAGACTTGAATCCAGGGTTGCTGTGCCCAAGTTCACTGCCCATTCTGATGACGGGGGTTGGGAGATGGGGGATTGGCCACCGACTGCCAAGCCTGAGAGAGGGGGCCTTGCTGGAGCAAGCTGGGGCAGGCAGAGTCCTGCAGCTTCAGCAGGTGACTCGGCCCCACCTGTCTGGAGCCGCATTGTGGTATGCTTCTGTTGCAGTTTGTGGGGAAGTACGAGACCCTCGTGTTCTACTGGCCCTCACTGCTGTGCCTCGCTTTCCTGCTGGGCCGCTTCCTGTATATGTTTGTCAAGGCTCTGAGGGTGCACCTTGGCTGGGAGCTCCAGGTGGTGAGTACTAAGTATGAGCACTGCATGGACTGATGCGTTTCATCCCTACAACAGCCAGGGAGGCAAGTACTGTTACTACACCTCACATTCTGAATTCAGAAGCTTGGATGCACGGAGGTGAGTTGAGTTGTCTGAGGTTCCTAGCTGGGAACCATGAAAATCTGAGACAGGTCTCAGTTAATTTAGAATGTTTATTTTGCCAAAGTTGAGGACACATACCCATGACACAGCTTCATGAAGTCCTGACAACATGTGCCCCGTGTGGTCAGGGCTCAGTTTGGTTTTATACATTTTAGGGAGACATGAGACATCCATCGACAGTTGTAAGATGAACGTTGGTTCTGTCTGAAAAGGTGGGACAACTAGAAGGGGCTTCAGGGCATAGGTAGATGAGACAAATGATTATATTCTTTTGAGTTCTGATTGGCCCCTCTAAAGGAGGCAATCAGATATGCATTTATCTCAGTGAGTAGAGGGGTGACTTTGAATAGCATGGAAGACAGACTTGCCCTAAGCAGTTCCCAGCTTGACTTTTCTCTTTAGCTTAGTGATTTGGGGGGCCCAAGATATTTTCCTTTCACATAGCTAACCTGTAACATATCCAGGAATGGAACCCAGACAGTTCAGTTATGGAGCCTCTTCCTTAACCACTGGCAAACATAGCCTCTTTGACATGAAGCAAATTCAGCAGTGGGATGTGGGGGAGAGGAAAAAACCTATCTTGACCACAGCATGGCTAAATTCAAAAGAGCAACTCCTATCCAAAACCCTGCCCTCTGTGGCCATTGCCCCCACTTAATGAGATCAAAAGCCTAACAAGAATTTATGAGCCAAAGTGTAAGCCTGTCTGCTGTCTCGTAGGAAGAAAAGCCTGTCCTGGAAGCGCACCAGGCAGAGCACGTCAAGCAGCTCCTGAGGACACCCTGCCCACAGTAAGCCACAGTTCTGTTCATTCACCTGCAGGTTTGCATCCACTCTGATGAGCCCTGATGATGTGACAGAACCTGGGATGATCAGAAAGGCACTGTAGTGATCAAGACCCTCATTTGCTAAAAACAGATACCCAACTCAAACTGGATTGAAGCAAAAAAGGAAACTTATGGGCTCCCATCACTAAAAAGTCTAGAGGTAGTCAGTTTCAGGCAAGCTGGATCCACAGGCGTAATTGATATGATCAAATCCAGGTCTCTCGCCCTCCATCTCCCCTCAGCTCTGCTTTACTGTGTCGGCCTCCCATTTAAGTGGGATTCCTCCACATGGTGGCGCCCAGACTCTCTATGTTTATACACTCCTGGTTTAATCCCAGAAGACAGACGAATGCTGCTTTCCAGTTATTCAAATGAAAGTCCCATGAACGTGTTTCACTGGATCAAATTGGATCACACACCTCCCTGGAACCAGTTACTGTGGCAGGGATTGGAGTGCACTGATTGGCTAAGCCTGAGTCACATGTCCCTCCGTTTCCTCCAGAGCTAGAAAGTGGGATCAGCATCTCTTACCCAGGGACAGGGAGTGGTGGTTCCCCAAATAGAAACTGAGGCGTTAGGCTGGGCGTGGCGGCTCATGCCTGCAATCCCAGTACTTTTGGGAGGCTTAGGCAGGAGGATCGCTTGAGCTCAGGAGTTCAAGACCAGCCTGGGCAGCATGGCGAGACCCCATCTCTACAAAAAATGAACTATTTAGCTAGGTGTGGTGCATGTCTGTGGTCCCAGTTACCTGGGAGACTGAAGTGGGAGGATCACTTGAGTCAGGAGGTCAAGGCCGCAGTAAGTGGTGACCACGCTACTGCACTCAGCAGTGACCACATTACTCCAGCCCGGGCAACAGAGCAAGACCCTGTATCAAAAAAACAATGAAACAAAACAAAACTGAGGTGCTGTTTCCAGTAGAGGAGGATATTCATGTTGCCAGGCAAAAGCACCAGATCTCAGAATCATACAAGCCACCACCACATCTGCCCCTTTCACTATGCATGTGGGCATATGCCCCAGAGAAGGGATGTGTCTGGTCCATGGTCATGCAGTGGCAAAGCTAGTACTTTGGTTAGAATTCAATTTGGCTACATGTAGTAGAAAACACAAAATAATAGTGGCACAACCAAGAGAGAGATTTATTACTTTCTCTAATAAAATAACTCTAAAGGTGAGCAATCTATCCTGACCCTGTACTGCCTACCATGACAGTTCACCAATCACCTGTCTTTATGCTCTAGCATCATGTATGTGCTTTCCGTCCTCAATGCTGTCTCATGGTCCAATGTGGCTGCTGGAGCTCCAGCTTGGACCACCCACCACATCTGCATTTCAGACAGCAGGCAAGGCAAGGCAAAGAAGCTTTCCCAGCTGTGTTAGTTCCATCTGAGTGTTCTCTCCAAAGCCCCACACCACACTTGTGGCCACATTTTGTTGGCCCGGATTTAGTCTGGTCACTCTAAGCTGCAAGACAGGTTGGGAACTTTAATCTTTTAGTTTGGTGAATTTCTGCACAAAATAAAATCCAGTTTTTGTCCTTAAGAATAAGGGGAAAATGAAAACCATGGAAGCTAACAGTGATCTCTTTTTACAATATACTCTAAGATAAAAAGAAGGTGGGGCTATTTTAGGATGAATCAGGCATTTGTTTTCCTACCAGCCTCTCATCTTTTGATATTTATATCTCATCCACAGAGAAGAAAAAAAGTCTTGGTTCCAAACCAGGATATACGAGTGGGATCCCTGCTTTCAATTCCCAAGCAGAATGATTGGAACCATTGTATTGGCTTTCATCTGCCTGTACCTTGTAAGTAGCACTAAGAAAAGCTCTTTATATTTTATGAATGGGGCAGGGTTGGGGCTAGGGTTATGGAGTCTTTGAGGCAAGCAGCATGTTCCTAAAGAGTTGGGTCAAAATTGAATCTTGGTAAATCAAAGAAGTACAGTGCTTCAATAACACTATTTTGATTCCAAGGACACTTTTACCCACATGGTGAATATGACCAGTAAAAATAATCCACAAAAAGTAAAACTCATGATGATTAAAGTGCCACATGGTGAAATTTAGTATCAACTAAAACCTGATGAAAAAAATATATATATTTAAGAACATTTTGATATGCAAAATTTGACCCAGGAAAGTTTACTTGGTAGAACTAATGATCCCTAAAGAAAACTCACAATAGTAGAATCTGTGATTAATAAATTTTTCTGTGAGCAAAAATCAAATCACTTAAATGTAAAATAATTGATTCTGACAAAAATAATTTCAATTATTTTTCAATAATCGAATTTAAAATTGTTGAATTTATTATAAATTAATAATTGAATTTATTTTCATTGAACTAAAAATAAAAGCAAATAACTAGAGTTGGTTTACTGTACTATATTTTTAAGCAGATTAAACATTCTTTTTTAAGTTTGCTTTCTCAATAAGAAATTTTACGTACTGGCATAATTCTGACTTCAATGTTTTATTAAGCATAGGATCAAAACATTTTGTGTGGTCAAAGTTATCTGAGATAAAATGGCTGAGTTGAAAGTAGAGTCAAAATGGATGCATGAAAATGGCAAGGCTAAATTGTCTTCTGTTTCTTTTAAATGTACCAGGAAAATACCTATTTAAGTAAATCCTGTGATTAAGTTTTTAGGTGAGTGTATTTGTTAGGTTATGCTGACGTACCAGATAACCTCCTAAATTCCTGTGGCTTAACAGTATGTATTTTTTATCTACACAACAGTGATGAGTTGGGTGTTCAGGTAGGGGAAGATGTACTCATTCAGGAACCCAGAATTCTTCCGTCATGTGCCTTCACCATCCTGGAGAACCTCATCACCGTCTGCACATAGTCAAGAAGGGGGCAAAGCAAGGAGAGATGTATGTGAAGGGTTTCCATGGACTAGGTGTAGAAGTATCACATATTCCTTCCACTCTTCCATTGGCAAGAACTTAGTCATGTGGCCATACCCAATATAAGGGAGACCGGGCAATGTAGTCTAGCTCCGTGCCCAAAGAAGGGAGAATGGATTTTAAGGGACAACAATAACTTTCAAGTTCTCTGCAACAATGAATAACACAGTTGGAATGACATTGTTTCTTAAATATTTATGGAATATCTACTCTGTGCCAGCACTGTGCTAAGAGTTGGAAGAGGGCAAAGAGCTGATTCAGCTCAGTCCTGGGCTAGGAGAACCTCACGGTCTATAAGAAGGAGATAAGACATGGTATGAGGTACCTGCGATCTTAAGAGCGAAAAAGGATAAGGTGACATGCTCTAGAAGTTTAGCAAATCATTCAAGATCTAGCAGCTGCTTGAACACGATAGTGTATGAGCTCCACTTTCAGAAATAAACACAGTTGGGTTGTTGGAGTGAAATGACAGCAGGAACTATAGAAGCAGTGGCATAACAACAGGATGCTAAGATGTTGGGCAACCATGACATTTGTACAGGAAACAGTACTTTCTCCAATGTGCCAAGATCAGTGAAGGGAATCAGTGGGAGATAGGGATAGAATTGTCCCCCAGATCACCCCTTATTCAAAGTTAGTCATTCTTTTCTACTGGTTCTATGAATGTTTGTAGAGTTTCTTGAGCCCTTATGGGCCCTGTCTTGTTTTCTGGAGGGTAAAGAACAGATCATGAAGTGATTCCTGTCACCCAAGAACTCAAAATCCCATTCATCTTAGAATAGCCAGGGTCTAGAATCATTTTCAGAAGAGTTTTGAATCCCTGGAAGACCCTGGCGTCAACCTCAAAGAAAAATCCATGTGTTATTCCCATGATGAGATGGACTAAAGTAAGACCTGGAAACTTTGCTCTCTGTCCCCAGTTCATTGTCATCGAGTTCTGCATGTTTGTGTATGTGAGAGATGAGCTGGACATGTTTGAAAACAAGCTAGAGAGCTACATCAGCTCCATGAACCATTCAGGGATCCTGACCTCAGGCATCCTGCAGGTGAAACAGCTCATCAGCGTTACCAAAGGTAAAATCATAAGCCACCCGTTACCACACCTGTGTGGGAAACTGAGTGAGGGGCTTGTAACTGATGGCAGGTGCACATGTATAGTATTTGTGGCTGCTAGTATTGATATACCTGGCTGAGATGACCACACTTGGAGAAAAATGTGTTAGAGCTGGTTTACCTTCCTGGGTTGACTAGAAAGACAAAGGGGTCAAGACACAGCCATTTCTTTAATGAAGCTGGACCTGAAATGAACATGCCCTGAAAATTTTCTTATCTTAAATTGCCCATTTTGCCTCAATTCCAATGGAAAATACTAAAATTATTCTATATTTTCTATTTTGAAAAAATGAAGCACCAAGCCTTGGTCTTTCTTTATGAAATGTTCATTTATGTCTTTCAAATTTTACTTGAAAGTCACTTAAAAATAGATCTTTTTAACTTAGTCTCTTGTCTAACTGAAATTTTGTATCCTTTGACCCCCATCTCCCCAATTACACCCCTCACACCCCTGCCTGCCCCTGGTAACCACCATTCTACTCTGCTTTCATGAGTTCACCTCTTTTAGATTCCACATATAAGTGAGATCATGCAGTATTTGTCTTTCTGTGCATGGCTTATTTCACTTAATGTAGTGTTCTCCGGGTTCATCCATGTTGTCACATATGGCAGGATTCCTTCTTTTTAAAGGCTCGGTAGTATTCCATTGTATACAATGTATGACGTATTTTCTCTATTCATTCATCTGTTGTTGGACACTTAGGTTGATTCCATGTTGGCTGTTGTGAACAGTGCTGCACTGAAAATATGAGTGCAGATATCTCTTCAATATACTGATTTCATTTCCTCTGGATATGTACCAAGTAGTGAGATTGGTGGATCATATGGTAATTGCTTTTTTACTTTTTTGAGGAAAGGTTGTACTAATTTACAGTCACACTAACAGTATACTAGAGTTCCTTTTTCTCCACATCCTTGCCAACACTTATCTTCTTTATAATAGCCATTCTCACAAGTATAAGGTGATATTTCATTGTGGTTTTGATTTGTATTTCCCTGATAATTAGTGATGATGAACTTTTTTTTTATATACTAGTTGGCCATTGGTATGTCTTCTTTTGAGAAATGTCTCTTCAGGTCCTTTGCCCTAGACAATAAGAAAGGCACTTTGTCTTAAAATGGAAATGACATATTCCAGTGATATATCTATGGATATACAAGTTTTTTGTATATATTTTTATATATTTTGGATATATATCTAGGAGTGGAACAGATGGTTAAACATATGACAACTCTATCTTTAACCTTTTGTTGAACTACTAGACTGCTTTCAAAAGTAGCTGCATCACTGTTTATTCGAACCAGCATTGTGGGAATTCCAATTTCTCTGCATCCTCACCAGCACTTATTATTATCCATCTTTTTATTTATAGCCATCTAGTGGAGATGCAGTGGAATTTCACTGTTGTTTTTATTTTCATTTCTTTAGTGGCTAATAATGTTTAGTATCTTTACATGTACTTTTACATGTACTGGCCATTTGTATATATTATTTTGAGAAATATCTATTCAGATTCTTTGATCATTTAAAAATTATATTATTTGCCTGTTTATTTATTGAGCTGTAAGTGTGCTTACATAGTTTGTATACAAATCCCCTATGAAATACATGATTTGAAAATATTTTACAAATCCCTTATGAAATATATGATTTGAAAATATTTTCTACTTTTCAGGTTGCTTTTTCACTTTTTTTGATGCTGTCTTTTGAAACACAAATGTTTCCAATTTTGATGAAGCCAAATATATCTGTTTTTTTCTTATATCACTTGTGCTTTTGTTGTCTTATCTAAGAAACCATTGCCTAACCCAAGGTCACAAGGATTTTTCTCATATTTTCTTCTAAGACTTTTTAAGTTTTAGCTCTTATATTTAGGCCCTTGATCCATTTTGAGCTCATTTTTATGTATGGTGTGAGGTAGGAGTCTAAATTCATTGTTTTACATGTGAATATCAAGTTGTTCCAGCACAATTTTTCAAAAAACACATTTTTCTCCATTGAATTGTCTTGTTATCTGTGTTAATAATAAAGTGACCATAAGTATGAAGGCTTAATTTGGATTCTCAATTCTATTCCGTTGATCTATTTTTGTGTTCTTATGTCTGTATAACAGTGCCTTCATTGCTGTAGCTTTGTAGTAAGTTTGAAATTAGGAACAGTAAGTCCTATAATTTTCTTTCTCTTTTTCAGGATTTTATTGCCTATTCTAGGTCCCTTCATTTTTATATGAATATTAGCATTAGCTTGTCAATTAATGCTAAGATGGAACTGGAATTCTGATAGGAATTGAGTTGAATCTATAGATCCATTTGGGTAGTATTGCTGTGTTAACAATGAATATCCTATATGTGAACATGGGAAGTCTTTCCTGTAATTTAGGTCTTCTTTAATTTTTTTCAAAATCTTTTGTGATTTTCAGCGTACAAGTAGTACATTCCTTTGCTAAATTTATTATTTTATTTTTTGGGGTACTATTGTAAATGTAATCATTTTCTTATTTCATTTTCAGATTGTTTATTGCTTGTTTATAGAAATACAATTGACTTTTATATATTTCTCTGATGTCCTGTAAACCTTGCTGTACTCATTTATTAGTTCTAATAGTTTTTTGTGTATTTCCTGGTTTTTCTATATATGAGATCATAGAGAGTTTTATTTTTTCCTTTCCAGTCTGGATGCATTTTATTTTCTTTTTCTTGCCTAATTGCATTGGCCCAAACCTTTAGTACAATGTTGACTAGAATTGATGAGAGTAGATAAGGCGTTTTGAGGTTAGGGGGAAAGCATTCAGTCTTTTACCATCAAGTGTGATGTTAACTGTGGGTTTTTCGCAGGTGCTCTTTATCAGGCTAAGGGAGTCATTTTGTATTCCTAATATGTTGAGTAGTGTTGTTTTGTTTTATTTTGAATTGACACATAAACACTGAACATACTTATTAGATACAATGTGATGTTTAAATACGTATATACATTGACCAATGATTAAAGTAGTAGACCCATCCACTTAAACACTTATCATTTATTTGTGGCGAGAACATTCAAAATCCTGTCTTCTAGTTATTTTGAAATATACAACACATTATTGTTAACTATAGCTACTGTACTGTGCAACAGAACACCAGATGTTGAATGTTTTTAATTGTAAAGAGATGCTGGATTTTGTCAAATGCTTTTTCTGCACCTATTGATAATCAGCTTCTATAGAAGTTTTTAAAACAACAAATCATCTTCCTTCCCTGTTTCTACATCCCTCTCTCATGAACTCACACAATCTCTGTAAAAACACATTAGATTCTCAATATCAAAACTTGCTGAAGGGTGGATGAGTAAATAGTGAAGACATCTTGATCCCAGTTACCTTTGTACCCAGTTGAGGTATAACCAACACTCCTCCCAAAAAGTGGCAATTAGAGGTCAAATATGTTTTTCCCATGAAAATAGCCTCTGTCCATCAGAGGCTATTTATGATGTATGGAAAATACTCCATAATTTTTCTTCCTTTATTCACTGTAGAGTGAAAATAGCACAAAATGAGAAGATTATGCAGGAAATATACTAAGGGTTTATGCAGCTAAAATAAAACAGAAAATGAGCAAAAGTTTACTTACACAAGAAATGTGTTAAAGTCTACTTCATTTGCTTAGTACTTTGTGGTGCAGTATTCTGCATTTTGAAAATTCTGTTTCATGTTAATTTTTCGAGGCTTCTCATATCATTTTTCATATTTCAGGAGTCTGGGTGGCAACCATTTTGCCTGCCTCGCTCACGTGTGTGAGCTATCTCTTCCACATTTTGGTCTGTTACAGGTAAGATCACTTTCAGAATCATTTGTGCATCTTTCACCAGGAATATGTATGACACCATAGAAAAATAAGAAAATATAGAAAGAAAAATAGGCCAGGTCCAGTGGCCACACCTGTAATTCTAGCACATCGGGAGGCCTAGGCAGGAGGATGGCTTGAGTCTAGGAATTTGAGACCAGCCTGGGCAATATAGTGAGACCCTGTTTCTACAAAAATAAAATAAAATAAAATAATTAGCTGGGCATGGTGGCATGTGCCTATAGTCCCAACTACTTGGGATGCTGAAGTGGGAGGATTGCCTGAACCTTCAAGGCAGAGGTTGCAGTGAGCTGAGATGGGAAGGAAAGAGAGAGAGAGAGAGAGGGAGGGAGAAGGGAGAAGGCAGGAAGGGAAGAAGAAAGGAGGGAGAGAGAGAGGGAGGGAAAGAGATTGAGGGAAAGAAAGAGAGAGAGGGAGGGGAAGGAAGGAAGGAAGGGAAAGAGAAAGAAAGAAAGTCTCTGGGGCCAGAAAGACTTGATCATCTGCTAATTGCTTGGTCAAGTTATTTAATTTTGTTGATTTTCAGCTTTCTCAACTGCAAAAATAGGAAAGAAAGAAGGAAGGAAGGAAAGGAAAAAAAGGAAGGAAGGAGGGAGGGAGGGAAGGAAGGAAGGCAGGCAGGCAGGCAGGCAGGCCAGCTGGCCACACATAATCTCATCTATCAGATTCAGTCACTATTATGACTCAATAAATGCATATTATTTTTACAAGATGTAATCTGTACTAAAGTTCAAGACTTTTAAGGCAACTTGGAGATCCTCGGTGAGCTGCAGTCGGCACAGGGAGGCTAGGCTGCCCACCATCAGCCTTGCAGGCCTTCCTATGCTATCTTTGGGACTCTAATCACTCACAAAGAACTATCAGTTATGGGCACTACTTGATGTCCCATGTCTTTTCCAGAAAGCACATAAAGAGGCTCTGGGCAGGAGATAAACACTTTCTGCCTTTGAAGTTCCATAACCCGGCCTCATCGGAGAGCGTGGTGAGTCTGCCGAGGTCTCTCTCTGGTCTAGACTAAGCCCTATGCTAAAACCTGAGGATGAGCATGACACCCACCTCACTGGGTTTGTGGGTGAACTTCCAATGAGAAAGGGATGTTGGGCACATGTGGCAGAGGTTATGAAGTTTTCCTCCTGCTCTGAGACCCGTTTTTCCTTTTAAACCTCAGGTGGCCATTGCAAGGTACTCTGGCTGGCAAATAGCCTATATTCTATGGGGTAAGTGCCATTAGGTGACCCATTTAATTCATCACACATCCCCTCATCACCTGGCGAGTCCTGGCTGTGAGTGGGGAGGAGAGAGGTGGTCAGAAGCAGCCCTAGCCTCTGCCCTTGAGGGACTGTCAGGACAGAAGGTGAAACATAGTCTCAAGGTCTTCCTCACCACAGTCCTGAACCCAGGGAGTGTGTATGCTAAGGGTGGTGGTGACCCAGAGGAGACTGTGACTGTCCAGCCCCAGGGCAGGTTTCAGATGCCTTTTAGGGGAGTTAACACTTGAACTGCACCTGACAGGTGGAGTAGGAAGTGAACGGGAAGGAAGGTGAGGCCTTGCCAGGCAGAAGAAACAGATAAGCAAGCGTGCCAGGGTGTCTGGTGGGAGGAGGCTAGAGGGTGGCCTGCAGGAAGGGGTGTGGGAGTGGCTCACGAAGGACCTTGAGTTACCAGCATCTCCCCTTCGCTCCCAGGCTACCTCATCATTCACGTGGTGCAGAGCCTATGTGGCATGGCAATCATGTACGGCCTGGTGCTGCCCATCGTCCGCAAACAGGGCCTGGAGATGCTGCGAGGGCTGGGCATCGGGATGTAAGTGCTGGGCGGGTGTCCTGTCATTGCCATGTTCTGAGAGCTGGGGTGCAGTTCGAGCTGCTGTGTGGGCACATGGTCTTGGCCCTGACCTAAAGATGGGCCGTCATAGCAACTCACGGGGAGGGGAAACAGCGTCCACAAAAGGCTGCGTCTCACACCATTCCGTTATGCCCTCACAACCATGTGTATGTGTGGGATACGTGTATGTCCATTTTCCAGCTGGGAAAATTGAGGTTTAGGAAGGTAAAACAGGAGGCAAGGCAGTATGATGGAAGGAGGCAGGGAATCCTGGCAAAGCTTTTGGATCTGCTGTGTGACCTGGGGTAAGTTACTCCACTTCTCTGGGCCTCAGTTTATACATCTGGAAGACAAAGTGAATGTTGGCTTCATTGAGCATTTAGCATGCACCTTTTCTCAGAAAGCCTATATATGAATTTGGTACTTATGTTACCTTCCATTTTGCAGACCAGGGAACAGAGGCACAGAGAGATTAAGCATTTCCTTCAAGCAGGGGCAAGACTCAGGATTGGGAGCTGGGCAATCTGAAACCAGTGCCTCCTTTTAGCCACTATCTCTCATTGCCACTCAGGGGATGTCAACACAGCACACAGTGCTCTCTGGGGACCCTCCCTGCTGTAAGTTTCTTGATTCCATACTTGCCTCAAGCCACCTGTGAGTTGGGAGCAGAGCCTGTCCTGTCCACTCTCTTGTGGTCTTCTCAGGAACTTCCAAAAACCCCATTCCATTCTTTAGTTCCCAACCTGTTAAACCGCTCACCCAGTTGCCACCCCTGGAGAAAGGGACATCAGTGAAATCTTGGAGTAATGGTCTGTGATCCGGAGCCACAAGACCCGATGTGTGGTCTTGGGAAGGTCACCTCCCCTTTGTGAGCCTCGTTTTTCTCCTGTGCACAGTGAGCATGGGAATCCTTTGTAAGCATAAAGCACGGGGCTCACATTACAACTGTTCTGCCAGGTGGTCAGCCTCTCTCCTCTCTCTCACTGGGCATCAGAGAAGGGCCTGGCAGAGGGGAAAAGACCACCTCAGGATGGCCCCACTCTGTTTCAGCCTCACCATATCCATTGTTGTGGGTCTCATGATCCTGCAGATGTGGATCGCCACCAGCTTCTTCCTACAGCCAAAGCTGGGCACAGCTGACAAGCAGAAGCCCCTGGCTCTCAACAACAGGTGATGGTGAAGGAGGGAATGAGGGAATTGTGGGCCTTTGCCTTCGGCTGTCTCTGAGTCCCTCCCTGTCCCCCATGGCAGGTTCTTGTGCAGGCCCCATACTCTCTGCGAAGGCCAGGTATGGTGGGTCAGTGGTGGGCTCTGGAGCTAGACTGCTGGGGTCCAGATCCTGGCTCTACCCCTTAGGAGCCATGTCACATGTGGGAGCTTACTATGAACCTCAGTTTCCCCATTTACAAATAATTGTGTATATCTCAAAGAGGCGTTGTAAGGATGAAATGTGTTAAAATATGAACTTAGAACAATAGTGCTCGGCACATGGAAATCCTTTCTAATTCGTTCATTCAAAGCCATCCATTCATTGGGGGAATAACATGGGCATGAGGGTAAAGAGATAATCCCAACACAATTTGCCTGTGAGAAGCTCAGTCCACTGGAACAGACAACAGGCACATAAACAAGAACAGAGGACGCCAGGGAGTGCAAAGGAATACAAGAGAAACCGGAGGAGAGGCAGGGGTGGTTAACGCCACTGCAGATGGGACTCTGGAGATGAGGTCAGCAGGACAGTAGGATTTCTACAGGCAGAGAAGAGGAGAGGGTATGGCCAGCAGCCAACACCACAAGGATAAAGGCGGGAAGCCACAAAACAGCAGGATGTGTTAGGAGAAGAGTAAGAATCCTAAATGGTTGCCATGCAATGGCCTTAATGAGTGACAGGAAGGGGACACAAAGAAACAAGACCAGAAGACCTCTGGGGGCAGTGAGGGGGCTGAAACTCAGGATACAAAGTTTGGGCTTTATTCCAGAGGCAACAGGAAACCACATGATCAGGTGGTCATTTGGGAAATTTCCTTTGGAAGATGTTGGAACAGCTGCAACTGGGAATAGGTCCCTGGTGCAACAGACATGGAGAAGCCCCACTTCTGCCATAATCACTGACCCAGCTGCAGCCCTATGCAATTTCTTACCATGGAGGAAGCCTCAGACCCCAAGGATTGCATGAAACAATGGCTGTCCCCACTGACATTTGTCCTTCACTGAACTTAGTGGCCCCCACCCTACCTGAGCCACTCCTCATACCAGTGCTGTGAGGTGAGGGCAGTCAGCTCCCGTTGATGGCACGAGGTCACAAAGCTTTGAGCCTGGACCTGCAGGATCTGACCCTGGGTCTGGGAGACTCCAGAGTCCCTCAGCCCAGCAACCTTGCTCTATTGAAATGTGGTGCCTTGGGCCGGCTTCTGTTTGTAGGAAAGCATTCCACAACTTCAGCTACTTCCTGTTTTTCTACAATGTGCTGCTGGGCCTGGGTGCCTGCCTCTCCAGGCTGCTCATCAGTTGCTTCCTGGGCATGTGGCTGATTGCCCGCATTGACAGGACCATCATGCAGAGTGGCTATGAGGGAGCAGACATGGGTAAGTGATCAGCACCCACCCGGCCACATCCTCTGGAGAGGGCTGGTCTTTCACCTTTGTGGCAATTGCCTGGGAAGACAAGTATCAGAAGCCTGGAGTTCATGCCTTTTATTTATGCTCAGAGTTTATCTTTCAGCGGAAGCTTTAAGTATGAGTAATAAAGACACATGCAGCCTGCTGGTCAAAAGGGAGTTCAAGGCTATTAAATTCCTGCCCATTTGGCAGACCTTTGAGGTATAAAGGAAGAGGGGTCAAAGGTAGTCACATTCTATCTGAACACTTAGAAGCTAATTTATGAATGCACAGCTCTGAAAATTTTTAGAAAGAACACATCTCAGAATTATTAGTGTTGTTAGTAGGAAACAGTGCAGAAGATGTTCTGTTCAGTTGAAATGCTCCAAATTCAAAGCCATTTCTGGGGAAGCAAAAGTAGTTTTTGTTCTATTCTGAGCCCAGAGTCATTCATTCACTCATCTATTCAATAAATGTACTGATGCTTGCTTGGAATTAGCCACAGTAGCTCCTAACCCTTTGAGCTTTGAGCTCCCCATAAAATGGGCAGATTAGAATATGATCTATAAGAGTACTGCAGATCTTTATACCTCATTTTCTAGATTCTCAGAAAAGACTCAGACACCATTGGAGAGCAAACTGGCTCTGCAGTTATATCATGAAAAGCACAAATCAGGCCACGTCAGGAGGTACTGCCTGGCCTGACCTGCCTCTGGATTTCAGGGTTCAGTGCATGGATCGGCATGCTCTACGTGGACCATTACCACACCAACCCTGTGCTCGTCAGCTTTTGCCACATTCTGATCACAGATCATAGGGAGAGGAAGCTGCAGCAGACCACCAAATACTGGTGCCTAAATCAGTCGGCAGGTAACGGCTCCTGTTTGGACCTACGCTGGATTCAGACAACAGGAAGTAAATACCCTCAGACTCCCTGGGATCCCTGAGGTGCCCCATGGTCCACTGTTCCTGCTCCTTTTCTCCAAATTCCAGGCTCTCTTTGAACTAGGAAGCCCAGGAGGCTTAGCTCCCAGTCAACCTGACTATGGGACCCACTCAGGCCTTGTGTCCTTGTCCTGTTAACTGGCCTCCTGCCTTGTTCCTGGAAGTGAACTCTAGTTCTGCTAGTGGAGTTCTCCATTTGTTTGAGTCTCCAACCCTTATCCCAGGCTACATGGCAGATGCACTCCAAGATGAGGCTACATTTTGATGATTCTGCCCTGTTGCTTACCACAAGATCCCTGAGGCTCTCTACCCCTCTAGGGCTCAGACTCTCTAGGGCTCAGATTAATAATGTTCATTGCTATTTCCAACACTGTAGATACTCAATTCTGAGGGACAACTTACATCCCTCCGACCTCCCTCATGTCCCCAGGAGTCCCAGTCTAGCTCCTTCTACCACATCTTACACATTCCAGGCAGCTCTTTCAAATGCTTTGGAGAGGGAGTTCCCCTCCCTGAGACCCCCTCCTTTCTTCAGTCTGTCTGCTCTGATTCTATCCTAGGTCCCCGTGTCTCAGCTAGGTCCAGAACAAGGTGGCTCCTGTTGCAGACCCTAATCAAGAACCCAAGACTCGTCATGCTCAGAAAATCAAAATTAGGGCACAGTTCCCAGGAGTCCCAAATTCTGATGACATGTTCGGAGAGCTGATGCTGGCCCCCATCATCTGCTCCAAGGCCAGGCTAGGACATCTGCCACCAAGAGAGGGCTCAGTCTAACCAGCAGCTGTCTCCTGCAACGAAATGGGATGGCACAGGCACCATCCATGCAGACAGTAGACAACATTGGCTACTCATGGAATGGCCACCTGGACTGAGGGATGAAGCCTGACTATTTTACTCCCTTGGCAAAAAAGATTAAAAAACTAAAGAAAAGTGTGTTGAACAAACTTTGCCCATTAATGACTTCCACTATCCATTGTGGGTAGGCAGCCTTGGAGAGTTACCTGATAAAAAGCACTTAGTTTACCTACAAGGCAGAATTTTATGTCACTGGAGAAGGTAGTAAAATATGTACATCAGGAGAGTTTAACCATCAGGTCCCATTTTTCTCTGGAACAGAATGTGGATTTCAATCCGACAGCATCCTCATTGCTTCAGTCTTGCCAGGCTTTATCACAGATGGGAAAGAAGGAACTCCATGATTCTGGCCCCCAATTTTGTTGGACCTTTGCAGGCATACAACAGGCTTTCTCTCCCATCACCACTGATATGGGAGGGGAATGGATCAGAGCTAACTTGGGCCTTAGTCATACAGCAGATGCACAGATTCTTTCTGAGAAGGGTGAGATTACTTGGAAAAGCCACCTGTCTGAAGATGCAAAGACAGGGTGGGCAGGTATTCTAGTGGGGGATCACAAGAGTAAAGTTGTGTGAGCTAGAAAGCCTCAAGCATGTTTGAGGAGGGTGAGCCATGTGACATGTCAGGTTACAGGGCTCTAGGGGCTGGCCAAGGCCATCCCAAGAAGGGCCAAATGTCATGCCAGGAGGCTTGGACATTTGTCCTGTGCTTCTTAGGAGGCTGAAGTGGGAGGATTGCTTGAGCCCAAGAGTTTAAGGTTACAGTGTGAGCCATGACTGCCACTGCATTCTAGGCTGGGGAACAGAG